>NW_027466874.1:442500-580000 GCF_046128005.1 Genypterus blacodes
ACCCACAGAGCAACAAAAATAACCCAGGCAGAGATTATTCCTGCCTATTAAACAAACTCTCCTCAGAAATACTTACTGAGTGGAACGTGACCCCCTGCAGTTTTCATAAGATGTAAATAAAACTGACCACATGTGGAGGAGAGAAAAACTGCACGTGACAAAGTTGTTGCCATGGTTTTTGCGGTGGTTAAATGACATGGTGAGACATGGTGTTTGCATGGTGTTGCTGCGGTTGTCATGGTGATTCTCAGTGGTATGTGTAGGTGGTTGCTCTCATCAGACGGCGCCAGTGTTGTTTTCCTGCTTGGCTTCACTCACACACCTGACATTTATTCATCATATATTTTCTATATGTAACGACTTCATCCGAGTGTTAAATGAACATGTGACAGCACAGTGACGAGTGTGGAGCGTGTCGCTGTCCCTCCCATGCAGACGCCTGCGTGGTCAACGGTGCTCTCCACATCACGGCACAGCAGCCGCCTTGCCGCCCGCCTCCATCAGAACGTCAGCGCTTTTATCGCTCCGCCTGCCCTCACGCTGTCGCACAGCCGTAGGAAATGGCCGGCGGTCTATTTTGGGGCGTCTTGCAGATGGCAGCTCTCTGTGTGAGGAGCACAGTCGGTCTCCATTTGTACCTGCAGGCCTCTAATTACAACCCTCTGCAGCTCGTTAATGTTGAGCTGCACAGCGCTGATACGTCATCGCAAAGGAAAAGGCAGAGCAGCGTTTGATCTCCAGGTGCTTTGATTAGAATGTTTGAGTTTGGACCTTCAAGTGGGAGGAGAAAGTGTGTGTGTGTGTGTGTGTGTGTGTGTGTATTTGTGTGTGTGTGTGTGTGTGTGTTGGTAGGTGTGTGGGTGGGTGGGTGTGCGTGTGCGTGTGCGTGTGTTTTACACAGCATCAAATCTTTTTCTTGTCAGATTCACTCAAACCTTAAGTTCAGTGATGTCACTTCAACCATCAGTGTCATGCACGTGTTCCTGATGAGGGCTGTACTTGTAAAGTGACCCCCTGCCAGGTTGCCGTTCCTCCATATCGACCGCGGATGTTAACGACGGTCGATATATAACAAACACACCGTCATACAGAAGTTAACCCGTCTTTCATCGTCATGAAATCTGGGGGATTCTTCTTCACATGTTATGTTAATCAGTTGATTAGTCAGTTTATGTAGATGGGGAGCTGCTGAGCCTCTGCGTGCGTCTGTCAGCACAACTCTGCCCCACACACACACACACACACATAAACATACACACACACACACACAGCGACAGAGGCGTTTCAGGTGTTTGCATTGGTATGCAGAGTGGCTGCGGTGCGTTCACGTTAGCCCGTCGCAGCGGGAAATGAGAGCGAGCCCTCACCATCATTACTGTAATTGGCTAAATTGCAGCAGGTCGGGTCGCTCGACACCTGCTGCAATTTAGAATCTTCAAAAAAAATGGAATGATGAGAGGCCAAATTTATTGTCCTCCTACACACACACAAGCACACACACATATACACACTGCAAAGACAACAATTCACTTGTTTGAACAGAGCCACACTCCAGCTATTTTGCAGATTTCAGGGATTTTTCAGGGTATTTCTGTCCGTTTGTAAGCATTTTGGAAAAACACATTGTCACATCTATGTTCTTCTTCTCCTCACGACGCCCTGTATGTATATCTGCACTACATTCTCTCAGCTACTTCACGTTATGTGGCGACATCACACGAGCTGCAGGCTGATGAGAGAAGGCACCCCGAGATCCATGACAACATACAGAGGGTTCAGGGCCAAAGGTCATAGGGCAACATATTAGTATCTAACTAATCTTTTAGCTTTATGTGGAGGAGCTTTTAGAGGCTTTAACTTGAACTCGTGTTCATGGTCCATTCAAAGACCTACAGTTGAGACAAACATCAGTTCAGGCGTCATTTTCCTCATCAAGACATTTTGTTAAGTTGTCGGCGTGTCGCTTTTAGGAATAATTTCAGATTTTGTCAGGCGCCCAAATAACTTTGTGGTCTGTGGGAAGATGAGAACATATAAAAAAGTCAAGTCAAGCTGTTCCGACTGTTTCATTGTGTGTGTAGGTGTATTGTGAGGAATCCCTGCCTTATTGTTGCCATGGCGACCATCATCCCCGTAGGCGTGCGCCAGCGACGGCCTCGGCCCTCTTGCAGATTAACTGCCTGTTCAGTCCGCCGTCCTTCGATTGACGTCCCCGTCTTGGTCATGATGGACGCAGCTGTCTCTGCGTCCTCACAGTGAGATTAATGCAGCACGCTCGCCGTCCCACAATCCCTCGGCTGCAGCGTCCGTCTGCGCTCCTCCGTATTGACTTTATCTTTGCTGTGATCTCATCGGGATAATGGACTGTGCAGAACACTGAGAGTGTATTTTGGGGGCTCAGGCTCATTCAGTCAGTCAGCAGAGATTTGTTACCATTATGTTTATCACAGAGAGTAAACGTATAGAAAGCAAAACTACATTTACTTCAGTACTTTACTGTGTAAGATGAGCAGAGTGGATCAGTTTTACTTCACTCTTTCCGTTTTAGGAGACTTGATTGATAAATACCAATTATTTCATTATCGTTGTGCTTTTCCTCCACAAAAGATAAAGCGGAATAAAAACAATAACAACAACATTTAAAGACAAAGTCAGGAGAAATAAATGAAACTAAAATGAAACACGGCAAGCTTGAAATCTTGCATGGTTAACAAGATAATATCATATATAAAATACATTAGAAAAATATAACAAACTGAATAAGAAAAAAACAAATACATTTATAATAAAAACCATTAAACTCCATTGAAACCTCCATTAAACCATCAAACTTGAAAACATCATTTTGAACACATTCTAAATTAATATATAAGAACTAGCTGACTGCTTACTTCTCTCCTCTGCTTCCTTCTGTCCTTACTTCCTTTCACAGTTCCTTCCCTTGCTGATCTTGAAAACATTCACACAATATTACTCTTAGGATTTTGTTGGTCAGACTCATTTTCCAGCGTGTTATTGTTGCTTTAGGTGAAGGATGGAATGTTTGTGCCGCCTGTGGTGGACGCAGACGGGGGATCAGGGGAGCAGGGAGGCTGTAAATCCATCACGGTTTCACTAAATCCTCTTTGTATGAAAGATAACACCTCGTCTGACCGCCGACCTGTCCGGTGCAAATGTCAGCTGATGAATGTTAACTCGCCGCTATTTTTAATAAACAGCAGCTCTGAAGAGGATCTGGTCTGATTGCAGATCTGGAGGACAATTAAATGTGCAGATCGCTGCAGTGAGTAATCTTGTATATATATCTGCTATAATAATAATTGTAATCACAGTGTGTAGTAACATGGCTAATTGTCTCTGCGGAGGCTGGAGCTGGTTAATGATACCGTATCTGTAATGATTATAAATCGTCTGAAACAAAGCTGGCTTGTGTGATGAGACGATAATTAGATGAGTCAGAGTTACAAATGGCCTCCTGCAGGTTAGGTGGCGACACGAGGGGAGAGAGACTTTGGTTTGTGTTCTTGCTCAGGCGGTTCGAGTCTGTAGAGTCGTTAAGTTACTGTTTAGACAAGGCAGAGATTCAGCACAGATCACAGCTCGAGGGACCGAGCGCAGAGATGATACAAGGTGACGAGGAGGATACAAGGACACACGGAAGAGCGACACGATAAGATGTGACGCTGCAATACAGCAGACTGAAGCTTTTGTTTGTTAGAATGTTCTAGAATCAAGTATATAATCGAGTGACGCTGACAAAGTGACCAAACTAACTTCAGCCTTGAGGTATGAGGGGAAGATGAGGCTCTGTGTGAAGAAGAAGCTCTACTGACAAGAGAAAGGTGGTTAGATATCATTAACCAAGAAGAAAGCAGCTCAAACATCACCACAACCTCAACCACAATCAACAGCTGACAGTCATACTGACAGGGACAGAGGGAAATACTGAGGTTCACTTCAGTGTTATAAAGGAATCAGTGTGAGTCTGAAGGCGCTGATCAGATCATCTCAGTATAATCAGATTCACTCTCTGAGAGAAAACAGATGAGAGATAATGAGGAGACGCAGGACACAGAGGGAATTAAGCAAACGAACAGAACAAAGAGACAAGGTGAGGAGGGACGAGTGTACAGGAAAGGATGGGGACAAGTACTCAGGTTGTCTACTTAAGTGAAAGTAGACGAGAGAGAGAGAGAGAGAGAGAGAGAGAGAGAGAGAGAGAGAGACAGACAGACAGACAGACAGAGGGATGGAGGGAGAGAGAGACAGATAGAGAGACAGAGGGATGGAGGGAGAGAGAGAGAGAGAGAGAGAGAGAGCGAGCGAGAGAGTCAGAGAGAGAGGGAGAGAGAGAGAGAGAGAGAGAGGTTCTGGGTCAGAGGGCAGGAACAAGCGGTGAGCCTGGTCAAAGTGTCCATTCATCTCCCTGTGTGAATGGACACAAACTCAGTGAGGAGGGACAACAGAAACGCTTGAACTCTGCCGTTTGTTTTGCCTTTCGTGCGTTTGACTTCATCTGTGCTGCGTGATGAGAGACGCAGGGGCCCGGAAAGAAGGCCACGCCCCTTTAGACAGCAGAGAGACGGACAGTGGTGAGACAGGACACAGGGAGTGAGGGAGCAGAGGGCGCGTTCACTGATGAAGGTTTTCACACCTGCGTTGTTTCATCACGTTGTGGCCGAGACTGAAACAAAATAAGAAAAAATCAGCTATACAATTGACAGTAATTGAAAGTTATTAGTCATAGAAATGAATCTGTTAACATACTGAGTCACAACAGAGCAAGGACCAATGAACTTCTAAAAGCTGTTTCAGTTCAGCTCAATATGGTTCGAGACACACACTCACTTACAAACACACACATATTTTTCTCTGCTGCACTTTCAGTTCACCAATCACTATGGTAACCTGAGCAGGTCCAACAGATTCTACTCAGCTGTCTCACCACGTTTAGAAGAACAACGATAATTATTTCACTGGACAATCTCCCCTCTCTCTCTCTCTCTCTCTCTCTCTCTCTCTCTCTCTCTCTATCTCTCTCTATCTCTCTCTATCGCTCTATCTCTCACAATGTCCTCTCGTTGTCTCTTCTGGACATATTCAGTGACGCATCTGTTAAGTTTTAACCCTTGTATGTGTTTTACTCTCAGCGTATCGACCCATGTGGGCTGTTGGCCTCTGACAGAACCTTGATTCGGCGTCCCTGCAGCCATGTGCGGGCGTGTTTCCCTGCCTCCCCCCTGACAGTAATGAGATCAGGCTGTCCCTCCGGCTCTGTGAGCAACATGGAGGCTGTCTGACCCCTGAACCCGGTCTTCAAGGTGCACCTGTCTCACTGTCCCTCATCCCCATGGGCCTGTGGGGTCAGCTGGACCTGCCAAAGCCCCATCACCCCCCCCCCATGCTGCTGCTGGCCAGTGGCCAACACCTTTCACCCCCTTGAACCTCCTGTGTTTGTGTGTGTGTGTGTGTGTGTGTGTGTGTTTGTGCGTGTGTGCGTGCATGTGTGTGTGTGTCCGAGCCTTATCCTGCTGTATGGGTAATAATTACGTCTGTCCTGTGTGTCTTTGATGGCAGTAACACAAGCGAGACGAGTGGAGTGGAGCCCTCAGAGAAGGTATCCATGGCAACACTTGGTGTCAAGCGTCACTTCTGGGAGGCTGTGAGCGGCTCATATCCAGACTGAAACCCACAGAGGTTCTCACGTCCTGCGGCACGTCGGCTCTGCTCCTGACTCACACAATCAAACATGAAACCTACAGATTCACTGATTTCTTTGCGGCCAGAATGGTTACTATGGCAACAACAAACTGGGCATTTTGGCCTATGTCTCAGGTAGGACGGGAGGTGATGTGCTTGCCCTCAGGTTATGATTCAGGGTGCATGTGTGTGTGAGAGAGGGAGAGAGAGAGAGATTGAGAGAGTGAGAGAGTGAGAGAGTGAGAGAGTGAGAGAATTCCTCTGCTGTAAAGCTGCTGATTCTGTTTCAGTGAGGAAACAATGCTGTGGTAACAACCTGATGTGAGCTGAGGAAGAGGGGGAGAGGGAAGAGGGGAGAGCTGGCTTTGAGGAAGATCTCCCTCTCTCTCTTTGTCTCTCTCTCTCCCTGTCTTCATCATTTGCTCTGTCTCTCTCCACCCCTTGAGTTTTGCACATGCTATGGAATTATTCCACCCTAGTTGCGACAGAGAGCGAGTGATGAACACAAAGACAAAGAGAGGGGGGGGGGGGTTGCGATGGCTGCAGGTTCTTTGTGTAACGCTGAACTGTGCACAGCAGTTATCACTTTATTTAATGTGGTAACAGCCTGACATCTGAAGCTCCCTGGTTCACTCAATCAACACAGGATCAATTTGAACGTAAGCCAGGAGGGAAAAGCATTGAACACACGACACACAACCAGTCTACAGGATTTGACCAGATCTCATCTCTTAACCAGCATGAAGAACTCTCACTGGCTCTACTGTCAGGCTCAGATCTTTTCAATCAACCCTTTTCAATCAGTGCCTACAATGAGTGTGAGTGAGTGAGTGAATGAGTGAGTGAGTGAGTGAGTGAGGGAGGGAGGGAGGGAGGGAGGGAGGGAGGGAGGGAGGGAGGGAGGGAGTTTATAGCTATCCTTTATAACAGAAGATTATTGATTATTATTTATATATCAGTCAGAGTTCAGTAATCATTCCGCACAGATACAATTAAGTATTTTTAGGCAACGCAAATCTATGCTCAGACTCACAAATACAGAACAAAGACAGACGCATGCACACACAGGCACATACAGGCACACACACGCACATACACACATTCACACTTGTGTCAGTACTGCTACCAAGTGGACATCTACTGCAAGTGCATAAACCAACTAAATACACATTAGTAAGTAAGTTGTTCCTAAGTACAAAATCTAAGTCAGAATATTTATTTATTTATTGTCTAAATGATGAGACATCTAAATAAAATGTAAGACTGGAGATACAAGGTTGTTGTGCTGGTCGTGCAGCTTTAACAAAGATTTAATTTGCTGTTTGGAATGAACACAATCAAAGTTTTGTCATGAAATATTGAAAGGCCACAAAATGACAGAGTGTTTCATCTGAAAGAGGACAATTTAATCACTAGATGTGTTAATTTTGTTAATTTTCTCTCTTCTTCTTGTCTTGATGTCGGTCAGAGCCCTCCATGTTTGGCCACGCCCCCATCAGGGTGAGGGATCCTGTCCATGAGGCGGCGGTGGAAGGACACGAGGCGAGCAAGGACCTCCTCCAGCATGACGGGAGGGATAAGCGTACACAGTCTGAGAGAGAACACACACACACAAACACACACACACACACACAAATCAGCCGCTTTTTAATTGGTAAATAGTGAACGGGAATGTGGCCGAGTGTCTTACCTGAGGTGCAGGGTGTCAGGTGTCACAGGGCTGTGCTGACGCCCTGAACCCACACACACCCCCTCCTCCTGCAGTAACCTCTGGCAGTACAGCACGTCTGCCTCCACCTCCAGTACCTGCACACACACACACACACACACACACACACACACACACACACACACACACACACACACACACACACACACACACACACACACACACACACACACACACACCAATGCACTCTGACTCTGGAACAAGCTGCTACTCTTCAGATAAACCCCTGACCCATGTTCTGCCTGTTTTGATGAGGGACTTGATGTTACAAGTTGCAAGTTGACATTGATTACTTGTCTTATCATTCTTAAATTGTGACTCGTCTTATAAGTTGCATGTACTGACTTGTGACTTGTATTTGAGTGGGTGAGGCGGTTGTCAGTAAAGCGGAGGAGGTTGTTCTCACCTTGGCCTCCTGTGTCAGGTTAGGAGGAACACACAGGCGAGGATAGAGGAAGACGCCTCCTGCCGCTGGCTGACAGCTCCACCCGGGGAGCCCGTTCAGGACCTCACAGGCCCGCTTAGCATTCTGGGTAAGTGTGGCCCGACAGAGCAGAAGCTCCTGTGACACAAGAAAAGGAAAGAGATGAGTTGAATGATTCACAGGTGAGAACGAGGTGACTGACACGGACGACAAACAGCTGAACCTACATGAACTGATATTTGTTTAGTAAGCTATTAATATGTTCACTCATGACCTTTGACCCGGAATCATTTTTTCATAGATATCTATCCTATAATAACTTCTAGGTGCCTTGTCGTGCAATGTCAGCCCATAACGTGAAGTATCTGAGAGAAGGTTGTAACTCTCCTAGTGTCACAGCATGAGAGGAAACTAAAGAAGCAGTACAATCAGGGGGTAAAGTGTGTGTGAGGGTGTTGTTTCCTCACCTGTGTGTATGAATCGTACGAAGGGTCTCCAGGTTCTGGAGGATGGACCATGAGGTCCAAAGCCAGCTGGCCTATGATCGGGGCGCTGATGTCCATGTCCAGCAGAATTTTGATCACCGTCATCACTGCTGGGTCCATGTTGACGACCTCCATGTACGCTGCCCTCAGGCCACACCTGACACGGCACAACAACACAGTCCAGAACCTTCACACCTGTACGTCACCTTCACACCTGTATGTTATGATCACTGAGTCATTGAGTTGTGGCAGGACTGTCTAACTGTAAACTCACTCTCCTGTGTAGGCGTTGGATAAAGAGTGGAAGGAAACCAGCTCCACTCTCTCTGAGTACTCCTGTCCCATGTCAAACAGGACTTTCTTATAGGAGACGAACTCTGTGTCCTGTCCAAACACACTGTCCTGGTAGACCTGCAGACAGAGGAAATGGGGTGGATGTTTTGGAAAGATGGCGTGCAGGAAGTGATGCAAATCCACTCAAATTAAACCAACGACACCTCATCGACCAGCAGCAGGAGCCTCTCGGCAGCGGCGAAGTGAATAACTTCCTCTATGGACTTCCTGTCCTGCACATGACCTGCAGGACAAAATGAAGCCTTGGGTCTGACATGAGGTGAGTCATGTAGCTGCTCATGTTGGCTTGCTGGATATTTATTAATGTGTGTCTATATTGTTCAAATCATTTTGTTCTACTGATTTAAATAATTTCAATTAGACATATTTTACACTACTTTTATACATATTTTTACATCTTTTCTCTTTAAATTTATTTTATTTTTTTCAACACTCTGATTTCTCCATTGTTCCAGTTCTTCAGGGTGGTGTTAGATTCTGCCTGTTACTAATGTTCAATGATTCACATCGACATGTACATTGGTTATTGTTTTACCTGTGGGGTTTCCTGGGTTACTGATGAAAATGGCTCTGGGCGTGCAGCGCTCTCTGGTGGTGCGTAGAGCCCGGTGCAGCAGGTCCAGGTCCAGAGCCCAGCCTCCCTCTTCCCTCAGGTCATAGGGCAGCGCGGTCACCCCGGCCCCCTCCAGCAGGGGGGGCAGAGTGTGTGGGCAGGGCACAGGGGTCAGCACGCAGCTCACAGGCTGCCCCTCCCCCCCTGCCAGCAGCTTCAGCACTATCTGGACAGGTAAACAAATACATGCATTAATATACATTAATATACTTATCATTTACTGTGGAACTTTATGCTTCTGCTCCACATGCTAATAAATACAATTCTGGTCTTATACGCACAACATATTTAAAATATGAATAAATATTAATATGAATCATTTCTTCTCAGTGCTTATGAGAGCATGTGTTTATACCATTAACCCCCTGTTAGAACCAGATGAGATAAAAATGTTCTCAGCGTATGAATGAACGCCGCCGTCTCTCCGTGTGATGAACTCGGCGATGCTTTGTCTGACATGACAAAGGCCAGAGGACGCTGAGTACGCACCTGTGCACAAATCAGACTACGGATCAATACCTGCACATCTCTACCTAATATGGAACCTTTGAGTTGTTTTCGTACCCACACTTCCTCCAGCGCAGGCCTGCAGGAGCTGCAGCGCCCTCTGCCTGACATCCACAGGAAGGTTTGTGTCCCTCAGCAACTCCGGACAAAGACACACAGCGAGGACCTGAGGACGCAGCAAGACACGTTTACAGAGGACAGATGGACACCAAGGTCCAGGGTTAAATGGAAAAAAGCTTCAGAGTCAAACTGAAACTTGAATAAAAACAAAACCCAACTCTACGAAGGAAGGAGGTGGGTTTGATTCCCGCCCTGTGTGGATCAGCTGTGCTGATGTCGATCACCTGGCTGAAGGTTTGATGGTGGAGTCCCTGTGGAGAAAACAGCAGAGGTGAGTTTAAACTGCCTCTTGTTAGAGAGAAATAAAAACTGAGTGAAAGTGCACACTGAGTGAAAACAGTCCATTTAAGGTACTGTCTCTTTAAGGGCCCCTGTCTGTTTTCCTGCTTGTTCTCATCGGCCAGCTGCCTCGTGTTGGAACACCAGCTTCTACAATCACTGAGTGCAGCACTGAGGCTCTCACCTGTGTGAGCTGCTGTGTGATTGGTCCACACACATTGTAGCGTTCACTCTGTGATGTCTCTCTGATCGTCCTCTCGCAGGGATCCTCTTCCTGCAGCGATGCCATCACGTGTCTAAGAACACATAACAAAGATCCTAAAATGCAGCGAGTTCTAATCTGAATGCAGTTCTGTGAAAGGACCGTAAGATTTAACCACAAAATGCTAAAATATTTCATACATTGGACACAACTCAAACAGCATAAAGCAGCATAAAATAAAATCAGATAAAAGATGATCAGGTGAGGGATATAAACCTGTTCACCATCTGATACACATCAGACCATATCTAGTCTGCTGGAGATGAAAAACAGATCATTAACAAATCCAATCAACAGGCCTCAGATGGATAATAACAGGTGATCTTGAAACAAATGATGCAGAATCATATAAAAACAGTTTTGACTTCCAGTTCTGTACCTGTTTGATCCTCTGAGCGCTCTGACAGAGGTGAGACTGACATGCAGGAGAGGAGTGAATGTCTAACTGGCGTCTCACATGTGCTCCCTCGCTTCACCATTAAACCTGATGTGATGATAAACCTCATGTATACGCAGCCTGAGGACTTTGGATCAACGTTTAGAGGTGCAAACAGCCAAGGCTGACTGTTCTGATCAATCAGTACTCAGAGTGTTGCCAACTTATGGCTAATCTTCCATTATGTGGCTGCTTGGATGTGAATTATTCATCGCAATGAGGAGGAGACAGACGGCAGCACTTACGTCAAAGAGTTTTATTAAATGGAAACGTACACAGGGTTCTGTAATGCAGAGTAATAATACTGGAGATTTAGTATAGATACTGAGACAAGTAGTGTTGAATATACAACGAGCTTTGCATAGAAGTTGTGAAAGAGAGAGAGACAGAAAGAAAGGGGGAGAGAGAGAGACAGAGGGAGATAGAGAGAGAGACATTAAGGGGTACACAAATAAATTTCTACATAAAGTTCCAGTTTGGTCAGTCTAAATCCATCATCTTCTTCTTCTTCTTCTTCTTCTTCTCTTCTGTTCTCTCCTCTACTAGCAGCAGGATCTACACCCGCATGATAAATAACAGAAGGTATTTACACTGAGAAGGAAAACGGCTGACGGGAAAGTGAAGTAGCTTCAGAGGAACAGGTGGGGGCGCTGTTATATAGTAAAGTCATTGCAGGGGGTCCAGGGCCTGCTGTGCCACATCCCGTTGATTAGAGCCAGAATGTGGGACCCAATCCCGGTTTACGTGGTTCTGACGTCACCCCAGTCCGACTCTAGATGGCGACGTTACCCACGTGCCACTTAGAATGGCAGAGATCGAAACCCTGCATGCTTTCTCACAAAAAGTTCCTCAAAGAACTGTCTAACAATCTGGGTCAGCCTGTTAGAAACGGCGCCACCTAGAGGCCCTGAGGAGGTCCAATGTGAGGGACGCCAGCCAGCAGCTAAGAGAGCTTGGCTAGTTTCTTTGGTAGCCCTTGTTAATGGTGTGTATGACCGCGCTGAACACATCCCAGCCCCTTATTAAGGTAACATCCAGTGCAGGATCTTCCTCGCTCCTCATCCTCACGTCCTCTGTGAAGGTAGTATACAGTTTAAGCCCTTTGAAGTATTGACTTCAAAGGGAGACCTTCTAGTTGTGGTTTGGTGGAGGTTTGTGCTCTTCCAGGTAGAACAGGAGGGTTCCAGTCTGGGGGGCAAAGTTCATATGGACCCCCACAAAGTCTGGTTCAGGAGGATTCAGGTCTCCGTCCTGCCCCTTTAAGAATCCCTTTAACCCTTTTCCATGAGTAGTGGTTCATATTGTATGCAAAGTTGTTTAGCCCAAAAAAGTTGATTCTTCCTACAGAATTCCAGTTTGTAAATTATATCCGTAAAGTTCTTTCTTTCCTCCAGCTGTTCAGGAAACCTTCTGCAGGCTGAGATGTCGAGTCTCAACTCAAAGTGTCTGCTCATTTAGTCTGTCATCATGTCTGAAAAGTCTTTTTCTTCAACGTCTGGAGTCTGAATTCATTTCAGCAATTTAGCTCCATTGGATTCGACAATAACGTCACTGAAGGAAAGTCATTGAAGCTATCTAACAAAAAAGTAGAAAAAAGATTAATTGCTAAAAATATTAAATTAACCTAATTATAAAACGGTATTTGGTTTGTGTGGTTGAAAGGTTTGTTGTATCTAATAATAGCTTTTTAAGTGGTAAAAAACAGTTTTTTAACTTTTCAGACTCGACGTCAACTTGTTGACTTGCTGAGATGTTTTGCAGTGTAACTCTACAAGGCGCCCACGTGTCTCAGGTGAACATCAAAGGTGCAGACAGACTCCATTTGTCCTCTTTGCTAATGTCCACCCTTGTTCCCTTTTCTCATCCAGATGTCAGATGGTTGCGTCCACACATGTAACCTGAGTTTTCTTCCCTTTGTTCCTGTTTTTTAAGTGACTGAAGGCTGAAACACAGTGAGTGCGAACGTGCCGAGCGTCCGTTATTCATTTCCGTTCTGGGCCCTGAAGGCGCTGGCGGAGCTGCGTCACTTTGCACGGGCTGAAGATGCTTCCTTCTCTTCTGAACGTGTGGAGACGCGCCCAGACCCGAGCAGCTGTTTCCTCTGAGCTGAGCTGCACGTGTCTTTGATTTGATCCTTATAATCTGTCAGAAAGAAGCTATTTTTGGAGGAGAACTGGAGATGAGAGATAAGATTCTTCCTAAACTGCAGTACATCCTAAACCTAAAGAATTGAGATATCCACTAACCATTTGTTCAGCCGTTCAACTTCATTACTTTTAAAATTATAACCATATCATCTCCTAGTCAACCTTCATTTTCTTGAGCTCTTCATTAAACGTCTCCTTAGATGATGATCATCACTCATGATGGAGCTGTTTGAGGCATCAGAGCTCGACTGAACAGAACAGTGATTCAACTGATCGATCCGCTCCTCTCCTAAACCTTCCAGCTCTCCTGAGTTACTGTAATTGGGTGCAACCTATAACACGCTAACCTGGGCTGTAACGTGTTCATGCTGCAGGAATCTGCAAAGGCCAAACTGGGTCAGATTCTACAAGCGGCAGCAGCTGCCACAATACTATTCTGTAACAACTCTACACCTGCTCCCCTGACCCTTGAGTTGTGTTTCCATGGTAACATCAGCATTAATGCCACACTCTTCCAATTCGCTCTTAATGTGTTTCAGCCTGCAGTCCATGATTGTTTCTTATAGCTTAATGTGTGATCTTTGGTCCATGAGATGTTCCTGTTCCTGTTTCCGTTCTTATTGTGACGGAATGTGTTGCATGTTTTTCCAGTTATGAATTGATTGCTTTCCGCTGCTTGTGAAGAACCCATTTTCCTCTTTTCAGGCTCTGGTGGCAGGAAGTGCCAGGCACAGTCTGTGATGGCGTCGGAGCTCCCTCTGATGGACAGGAGGATTAGCTGCGCTTTGCTGCTACCTGCTGCCTCATTCTCTCCCGCCGCTTCTTCTCGATCAGCCTACAAAGTGGATAGAGGCATTAGCTCAGATGTGATAGTGTGTGTTTATGAGTGTGTGTGTGTGTGTGTGTGTGTGTGTGTGTGTGTGTGTCAGGTACCTGCGGTTGCGAGCCTCCACGAGCTCGCTGAGCTGGTCCTGAGCTGTCCTGAGCTCCTCCAGGCTCTGTTGGTAGCTTAGATCAGCCGAGCCCGAGCGCTCCAGCATGGAGACCTGGTTTGACAGCTCGCTGGTTCGATCCCGCAGCCGCTGAATGGACGTGTACAGGTTCTCGTCGTCTTCCTCCTGCCATGGTGGTGAAGATAAACGTGGTCAGGTGCAGTAGGAGTTTTTACCAGAGTTAGCAGGAGCCGTAAGAGATGTGTGTGTACCTTCGCATTGACGATCTCGATGTGGACCAGGAGTGTCGCCAGCTCGAGTTCTTCACTGTAGCTGTTTTTCAGAGGGACGCTCCTGTAGCCTAAAGGACGACAAATCAATACGGATGAGTAAGTGCTGTGCTGCTAAGAAAGGAAACAACGCGTTTTACTCCCTCTTCTTTAAAGTGATAGTGCAGGAAACCTACGTCCCGACTAGTTCAGTGACGTTTGACAAAAAGTCTTCAAGGTCTTCAAGGTGACGTCACAGTTACCTGTTCGTAGCAGACGGACAGGGTAGGTCGCCTGGGCCAGGAAGTTGGGATCGCTGAACATGTCCTCCTCGTAGATAGTGAAGCGCAGGAAGGAGAAGGTGGGGTTGTGGACGTCAAACACAAACTGCTTCTGCACCCACACTGGATTCAGGCCGTTATCAGCTGGAGGACAGAGGAAACCGGTTACCATGACAGCGGAGAATCCTTCTTCGGCTCTGAAATGAAGCCACCGCTGCTGCACGCCATGGCAGCCGTCTTACCCACGACGTCTGTCTTGCACTTGCAGCTGTCGTAATCCGCCCCGCAGATCTCCACCTCCACAAAGGGACACACGATGCTGCGGCCGTTTTTGGGAAGATGCCGGGCACCCAGCACCTGACAGGCAGACGATACGTGTTAGGGCAAATACTGGTGATGGGTTTTACTCTGACATCATTTTCAGGTCATTTGTGTACGAAGTAGATCAGCAATGTTCATTTCTGTAAGTTGTGGCATTCTAGAGATACTTGTGTTTCTCTCCCAGGTCTGTAGGTTTTTGACAGAACCCACAACTTACTCAGAAACAACATCAGTGTCGAAATCAGGAAATTGGTCAAATTGCTGTATCAGTGTGTGAAAGTGTGTAAAGTCTCCCTGACTGGTGTCTGACCTGCAGCTGGATGGTGATGGGCTCTATGTGCAGGGTGTCCTTGTCAAAAGGGTCGAAGGCGTCGTCCCTCATGATGTCAGGCTGAGGCACGTAGCCGCTCCCCCCTCCCAGCATGAACAGGCCCTGGTTCAGCTGCATGGGTTTATCTGCACGCAAACATGAACCATGTGTACAACTGAGGGGCACTAAAGCAGAGATGACTCCCATCATGCATTGCTCAGACAGAAACACAGGAATTTACACATGGCTACAGAACAAACCCCATGTGGAATCAACCAAGCAAGAAGGTAAGTAGGTGGGTGGGTGGTAAATCTTGGTAAATCTTGGTCTAGTCTGGTCTGGTCTGGTCGGGTTTGGTCTGGTTTGATCTTGTCTGGTCCAATCTTGTTTTATTGGGTTTAGTCCAATCCAGTCTTGTCTGGTTTGGTGTGCTCATGTCTGGTCTGGTCTTTTCTCGTGTTCTCTTGTCTAATTAATCTTTATATATTACATATTATTATGTATTTATAAGTATAATTCTCTGACCAGGGGTCTGGAAGTTGAGTGCGACCAGCTGGGAGCCGCAGAGCCACATGGGCAAAGGGTCGTAGTTGGAAGAGTCCAGCCTCTGTCCTCGGGGGTACACTCTAGAAAGCTGGCGGCGGTTATACTGCAGGAAGCGCTTCCCTCGGCCACGCGTTGCAAACTTCTCCGCCTTGGTCTCTGGGAAGGAGGACATGTCCCGGTAACACGCCCTCTCCGTTCCAATCTCTGCAAATGACGACATAGATAAGGCGTGAAAATCGTGAAAAGGAACATAACCAAGCGTGCTACACACATGTTTTGATAGACAAGATGCTCCTTACTGTCTTCGTTGAAAGGGACGGGCCTGCAATAAACCACGAGATCGGACAGCTCCACTGCAATCTTCTTCCTCCTCTCCATCTGCTTCTCCTCTTGCATCTGTTGCCATGGAGATAAACAACATAGACAGATGGCACAATGGGCCATGTATAAGGACTCATCCGTGCACCTTTACATCCCTGAAGTCTTAAATGTCTGATTGTTGTCGTGCGGCACTGACCCGCGCGTCTGCGTTCTGTGCAGCCTCTCGGATCTTGACGATCCAGCAGTTTAGGTCCTCCAGGCTGTCGGACGACACATCCAGGGATTGATTAGGGTGCAAAGACAGCTGCTGGGAGTGGACGGTGAAGACATGTGGCCGGGAGTTCTTCCCATCCTTCAGCACCACTGGACAGATTTGGGAACGGTGAGAAGACGAGGACAAAGACAGACAGACCTCTGCATTGATGTTGCTCAGGGTGGACTTCACCAACATGGATTAACTTCCTTACTGGATCAAAATATGGTTTAAACTGGAAAGGAAATGTCATGGTTTTCAGGCAAACTACAGGACTACAGGGTCCATAGTTGGAAGTTGAAGCATTTTCGAGATATTTGGTATATTCACTTAGCAGTTAGTCCGTAGATTGGACCCCTATGTTAACGCCCCCACAAGCTCACAGACATGAAGTCATAAGTTTATCACAGCGACTCACCGACGTGGCAGGTGGGAACATCGATGAAGCCTTTTAGGAAGGTCCCCAGAGGGCTGTTCTCTGTGGACTGAGACGCGACAGAACATATGAAAACCCATGAGGACTGGAGAAGCAGACATCCTCAGAGCAGTTTGTGTCATAACTCACGGCTTCAGTCAGCTCTCTGGTGGGCGAGCTGGGAACCTCCTCTACGTAGTTTGCAGGAAACCACAGCTGTTTCTTTCCTCCGTAGTCGCCCCGCCACCTGGAGAGGGAGAACACGTTAATCACCACACGCTTTAAGAGGCACAGGAAGGTACAAATGCAACCGCCTCACCATCCGCCCTCCTGTTTGTCCACGCTGAGGATGAGTGCCTGTTTGGGGAAGCAGAGCTCGTCGTCCCTCTGAGCTCTATAGTCGTAAAGAGCTTTGACCGTACACTGAAACGCACAGCAGGGCCACGTGTTTAGTCTCTGTACTACCTTATTAAAACAGGAACTCCAGCATGACACGACAGCATGACTGATTACAACTAGACATGATATTACAAGTCCACTGGAGGAACAATCTTACCCGCGATGTTGGCATCTTATTGGCCTCCACGTAGAAATGAGGCGTGCGGACCTCATACAGCGCCCCGTAGTCCAGCTCCTGGCACGCAAAACACATCAACACAACACTTCACTAGTTCGTCTCTAGTTTTTCCATGAATCAGAAGCCAAAATGGTTCTAAACCTTTGCAATTATGTAACAAAAGATGTCTGTGTCTAGGAAGCAAAACATGAACATTTGCAGCTTCTCGGCAATTTACTACATTTACTTTACACCACTGTTTGCTGTTTTGAAAGTGAGCCAAACCAAGTTGTTGTGTTTAGTGATGGTGAGTTGTACTTTTCCTCAGATGTGTTGATGGTCCTAGTAGCGTTGATTTGAGTGTCATCAGGGTGCTACTCAAAAATTCATAAGAAGCTTCTGCATCCTGTCACGTAACCGTTTGACTCTTGTGGACATGTTGGTTATGGTTTATGGTAATGCGGCGTGTTGGCTTACCGTGGTGCCCATGCGGTCCAGCGTGTCCTCGTTGATGGGGTAACGCAGTCTCATCTTGCGGTACAGAGGATGTTTCTCGTAGTAGTTCACCAGGTCCACCAGGCTCTCGAACTCTGCCGAGCTGCCAAGCATGAACAGACGCCCTTCCTGCTGGATGCGACAGTGTTTGATCTTCCCCTCCGCCCTGCAGAGAGACCACAGCAATGGGAGACTTAACGCTTGCAAGTCCATTCTTTATGTTTGCATAATGGACCAAAACATCTTTATGAGTCTCTGTGGCAAACTTAAGAAATGGAAATCACATTCAAAAAATTCGTAAACATCCTATCAATCAAAAACAGGTGATGGATTCTGTATTGAGGTCTTTGTTGCTGCGGGTGTGGACGTCCCACCTGAAGGAGATGGCGTAGGAGTTGTGTTCACTGCGTTTTCGCACCAGGAACGCTCCGTCTCTGGGGACGCGCATCAGCATGTGCTCGGCCTGGACACGGGACAGACTGGAATGGAACCACCTGGACAACAGGACACTCAGCTGTGACCAACAAGCCTCATTTTAACTTACTCAGCCCTTTAGCTGGCAGGGCCTAGCTAATGCTACATTAGCTTTGTACTTTGTTCGAATGTTAGAAGATTTGTTTCACTAATCTAAGATAGCCCTGCTAACTCTATGTTGGTGCATTGCTAGCTTGCCTTGCCATTAATTTGTAGCTTTGTATCCTAGCTGTTTCTGGACCTCTGACCCCTTGGAGCTACCAGCAGTCCACACATTGTGACAGACTCCCTACAAGGTCACGAGAATGACCTTTGGCGTCTGTGACTCACTCTCTGCTCTCGTGAGCGTTGGGCTGAGGTACAGGGCTGCCAAGTCGCATCTCAAACTCGTTGCAGCGCAGAGGCGTGTCCCTGTAGTGGCAGATGAGGCGGTAGAGGCTGTCGAACACCAGGTTGTCAGTCAGAAAGAAACGGGTGGATCCAGACTCCTGACGTGAGTGGATCCTGCAGTGCTGGACTCGTCCTGAGCGCCTGGAGGATACAGAGCCTTAAAATTTGTATGTGATCAAAACATTTGATATATGAGCTCAGTTGATCAGTCTCTTTATTTAAAATGCAGCGGCTCATTAATGTTGCACATTCTGCATAATACCTCCTTGTTTCCAGGAAAGCAAACAGTAATACATCTGTAGACTGAAACCCAAACGATTGTGTGCAGCATTACTGACCAGAACGAGAGTGTGTAGTCTCCCACAAACGTCTCACTCTCCCGGACCAGGAAGGTTCCGTCTTTAGCCCCGCCCTCACAGTACTCCTGCAGGAGCTTTTCGGCCACCTGTCGCCCATCTCGCCCGCCTCCTAACTTCCCGTGAAACCAGCGCTCTGCACAGTGCTGCTCGTTGTTGTTACACTCCTGCATGATCACATGAGAGACGGAGCAAGAAGGTGAAGTAAGAACAAAAGAGCCAGAGGAGAAAGGATGACAACATTTATGCAAGATGCTGAAGGATTCAGTTTGATTATTACTTATTTGCTTACATTTCCCATGACGTATTTTGAGAGACTCCCAACAACAAATGTATGAGTTGATGGGTGTTGACGTTTCCTTCGTTAATCGTGACATTACTATAATTTCTCTGTTTCTACCTCTTTTGCGTCATCGTCATCCTCTTCATCATTTGTCTGGTAGTGAGACGTCTCCTCTGAATAGTAGATCTTATTACTGGTCAAGACGAAATAATGCGGAGTCCAAGTCTGTAAGACACACACACCAACAAAAAATCTATTCCACCTTCTGTTGTACAGCCAAAGGAAACTTGCTCGTATCCGCACACACCGCCCACACATCCGCCCACACACACTCACGTGGTCGATGGGGTCTTCCAGGTAGAGGATCCCGTTCTTTAGAGAGTTGCTGATGTCATTTTCAGAGTAGCTGGCTGATGTCACCTCTTCATACAGAGTCCCCTCCACCAGTTTCTTGTGCTGTGGAATATTGAGAACAGTCAGAAAAAGTGATACCCATATCAGACCTGCTCTCTATGACCTCGTGCCAGTAAGTCGCCGGAGGGTCGCCGGTTCGAGTCCCTGCCGAGGTGCCCCTGAGCAAGGCACTGAACCCTCAATTGCTCCCCCCTCTGTAATGGGTGGTAATGTAATGTAAGTCGCTTTGGATAAAAGCGTCTGTTAAATGATCGTAATGTAATGTAATGTAAGCGACACAGCTCAGCCAGAAAAGGCCACAAATGCAAATCACACAACCTATCCAGAGAGGCAGAGATCGGATATGAATCACATCCTATGTCCCTGTGACCATCTGGATCTTAATCTCTGTCTGCGTGCACCTTGATGAGGATCTTGCGTCGGAGCTGGTAGGGTGACGGAAGCTCCTCTGCGTTGTCGACCGGCTTGGTGAGCAGCAGATCTCCAAACACCTTCTTAAAGTGGGTGGCCATGTTCCTCTGCTGGACCACGCTGCAGTGGTCCTCTATGGACAGGATCACAGGGTACCTACAGGACCCACACACACACGGTTAGAGTGAGCGATGGCTGAGATCAGGATGTGCAGTCAGGATGCGTGAATACCTCACAAATGACTCACTCAGATGTGACAAACGCATGTTCTTTGATAGTGTGCAGCACGTCCAGGAATTTGATTTTGGAGGTGAGCGTGTGGCCGTGGTAGATGATTGGCAGGTCATCAGGTCCATCCCAGCAGTCCACTAAGATCCAAACACGCAGAGTGAGGTTGAGACATCACACAACAAAGAGCACACAGGCCATGAGTTTCTGCTCTTACATTCGATGCAGCGACAGCCCATCCTCAGGCAGCGAGCATAGGCCTCCAGAGAAGACTCACTGGAGAACTGGTCACCTGTCAGGTACCTGAAAACAAGAATGAGGGAACCATCATCATCATCATCAACATTTATTTATTCAAAGAAAACAATACTGTGTAAAGCTGCATGAATCCTCTATTCAATAATACTTCAGACACACAGATCTTCTGACCTACAGGCTTGTAGGAGAAGCTCAAACATCTTCACAAGTTCAGACACAATGAAGTCGTGGGGTTTGGTGGTCATATTTGGGGGTCTGTGACTTGAAAGCAGCACCTACGTGTTGTGTGAGGAGGAGATCCAGTACTGCGACAGCGGTCGTTTCATGTCATCGGCAACAACAGGGGAAAGTCGAGGGTCACACACAGAATTCTCTTTAGAGAAGAGGAAGGTCAGGAACTATAAACACAAAGGAATGATTTGAGCGTTTGGCAGGAAGGAATGTGTGTCTCCATGTTTGAACGTTTGTGTGGTGCTTCACCTCATCCAGCTGTAGCATAGGCTCAGGCTGGGCTCCGCCCCTCATGTACCCCGTCAGGAACTCTCTTACGCGACTCAGATCTGACGCCCACGATTCCTGAAACCATCAGCGTAACAGTGAGCACAGAACGGCACAGAGAGCCACATTCTCCACATGCAGAATGTTCTCCTTACCTTTTGGTCCATCTGCAGGAACTTCTGGAAGTCATAGAGGGAGATCTGACAAAGCTCCGGCCGGTCCACGTTCCTGAATATGTTGAACGGGCGAGAGAGCAGAGGAGGAAGAGGTTCAATGCAGTAACACTCTATGAGGTGCGTATGAGGTGCGTATTTGTTTCATCACACATCTACATATCTGCTTTAGGTACACATAAATACGATACTGAATAAGAGTATTTCCAGTCTTGGCAGTGAATCTTTAGATGAAGAGGAAGAGACAGAGGAAAACTGGGAAGAGGTGAAGGAGGAGGAGGAACTCACCTCAGGGGGAAGGAGAGGTCCAGCTGCTCGATAATCTGGGTAGATAAAGGGGAGGAGCCAGGTGAAGGACAGGAGTGAGGGAGGCGGGCGGAGCATCGACGGTAAAGATACAGTGAGAGAGTGTGTGTGTGTGTGTGTGTGTGTGTGTGTGTGTGTGTGTGTGTGTTTGTGTGTGTGTGGATACTCACGCTCCTCTGTGCGTCAAACATTAGCGTTCTGTAGAGTTGTGCAAAGTTGGGATAGGACAGATCACTTCTGGCCTCCACTTCCTGTCCAAACGGGAAGCAAGTGGGTTAGCATTAGGCGACGCGGCCGTATCGGGGCGCGGTGATGCTTTGATGCATTTGTCTGCTCCTACCTGAAGTTTGTCTTTGAGGAAGCGCATGTTGGGGACGCGGTAGTTGATCTGAGGCAGCAGCGTCTTCACCTCCTTCACTGTGATGCTGCACAGGAGACAAAAGAGACAAGGAAGAAGGATGTGAGGGAGGTGGCTTCATGGATCCATCAGGGTCCATTCAAAGACCTACAGACCTGAAGAGAACATGAAGAGTGTGTGGGTGAAGTGTTTGCTGTCCCTGTGTGTGTGTGTGTGTGTGTGTGTGTGTGTGTGTGTGTGTGGGAGTGTGTGTGGCTCTGCATTGCACCAGCAGATGGCGCTGCATGATTTAAAGATCTCAGGCTGAGTGTGGTGAGGATGCTTGTGAGGTTTTCATTGTTCAGGCTCAGCAGGGACGGCTGGAGAGCAGGGCACACTTCTGTCCTGCTTCACTGTCCTCTGTGTCTAATTGGAGGCTCCCTCACTCTACATGATGAAATGTTACATGGAACTAAACTTAGTCAGAATACTGAAATGTTGTGCCATGTAGATTTGAGCTTAATTCTCATTAATAACCGAAGCTTTTGCAATTTTGCCAACTGATCACAAACCTGTTGTTCACAAATACTGATGTAGTAAACAAACAAAGGCTCAAACACATCAATAACTTAAAGAAGAAGAAGCTGAAGATAATTTTGAGTTTCTTCTGAGAAAACGTTCACGCTAACTGCTTACGTAATGTCTTCTGCGTTATGCTAAGACAAGGTAACTTTGCACAAGTCCATCTAAAAAAACACACAAATCAATAGGAAAATGTTTCACGTCACAGTTGGTAAACTCGTCAAACATCAACAATCCCAACTTCATGAGGTTATCTTTCCCAAGTAGTGAAATTTGTCATTGACTCCTGACTCATTTACCAACTTGCTTTACTACATTCATGCTTTATGTGCATGCAGTGGTGACCCCATACACTGATTTAAACCTGCGTTAGTGAGTAACAGTACTTTCACTCATATCAGTTTAGTCCAGTGATGTAATTAAATTATGTTTTATTGCATGTAAACGTTCTGAGTGATGGACGTTTCCGATCCTGCGTCCAGGATTTTGGAATCTTGGCCCCTAGGCGCTTTTAGTTTCCATTGAGATTACGGACTGTAGCTTTAGACGAGTTTCACTGTCCGAGCGCTGCCCAGCTTTTTTTCTGCCACATGGACGATCGCTTTCACTGATTACCAAAACACACGTGTCCGCCAGCCGCCAGCGAGATGAAGGAGGTCAGCGGGTCGAAGAACGCCAGGGAATATTACAGCTGACCTCTGGTGAACTCTACGGAACAATCGCCGACCTCCCTCCCCCCTCCCCCCCCTGCCTACTGTCTGACACTGACTCTGCTTAGGTTTTTAGCTACTGTTGCTATTTTCACAGGAGACAGGAAGTTGCCCTCTCCAAGCCAATCGAGTTGTTTCCTGCCTCTTATCAGGCGCTGGCAGGCTGTTTGTGCTGGAGCGGCTTCCAGCCAGACTAAACCCTGGGTGTGTGAGCGTGTGGGCGACGTCTGGGTCCAGATCGCTGCTCAGAGAACATCTGGAGCATCTGGGTTCACCTCCTTGTCCACCTGCTATGGCCATGCTGACTAGTCAGCTCCATCACGTGTCTTTACCGCTGCATAGTGACCCGTTATGGTGAGTGACCCACCTGCCCTCATGGCTCCGGTCCATGACCTCAAACTGTTTCCTCAGCCACCTGCAGAGGGAGAGAGAGAGACTGAATTAGTGTATGTTTCTGGCGTTAACATCTTTATCATATATATATACAGAATATTTATATATATATATTTATATATATATACATACATGGACAGTGTGTGTGTCTGTATTTGTGACAGCAGTAAGTTGGTGTTGGTGTCACATGACAAAATCTGTTCACCAAACTGTTTACGGACGCCAAAACAAATTCGGACTTTCGCTTCCCGTAACAGCTTCTAAGTATATATACGGCTCAATTTAAGGTGAAAACAAACCTCCACCTACACATCCTGGCCTTCACAGCCTCCCTCTGTTCTGCCGTGCACACACACACACACACAGGAGCCAAACTGTGCCTCCACAAACTCATGTGGAGTAAATATTTCTTCCCTAAACACATATTTGTCCTGTCCTCTCCACTCAAACAGGTTCATTTATCTCTCACAGACGCAGCAGAAACTGTAATGTGACGTCTATCACAAACATACACACCAATAAACATTAAAATAAAAAAAAACTAAACCATTCGTGTCACCCCAAACCCTGACATACACATTTTAAATGTGCTTTTCGTGCACTTCTTGAGTTTTATGAGTTTTCTCCCTGCGGTTGTCATGGCAACATGTCACGACTGTGGCAGTTATGTGACAGATATCCATGTGAACATTATTTTCGTAGAGACAGAGAATTAGTCAAGTGCAACAAACACACACACATGCACACACACACACACACACACACACACACACAAACACACACACACACACACACACACACACAGACACACACACACACACACCTGTCTGTCTGCTGGGGTGCTGGAGCTCTCTGAGTGTCGACCATCAGCCAGTTGAGTCCAGTAATCCACATGTTGACCTCCTCCTCACTGAAAGCTGAGACGGAGCCAAAAACATAACTTAATCTTTCTATATATCCAGTTACGTTGTGAAATACAGTATGTGTTGTATTAAATTCCACTGCATCGTTTTAGGAGCGAAACTGTATCATATAATTGTTGGCTTAAAATGAACCGTTCCTGTTACGACGGGAACACATGGGTCCACTAGGGGGCAATGTGGAGGCTAAAGTATTGATCATCCCTGGTTGGCATGGTAACCCTTCAAAAACCATTGACTTTTTCTTAACAGTGTAAACTATGAATATTGAATTTAATTGCAGCATATAAAACACACACACACCCTCCTACACACACACACACACACACACACAAACACACACACACACATACTGACCAGCAACACTGAGGGTCCTTAGGCGAAACTCTAGGCCGTACAGGACAATGAAGCAGTGGGCGGTGTCCAGTTTCCGCGCCTCCTCCGGGTAACGCTCAAAATCACGAGAGCCTTTTCCCAAACGCAGCTCCCGAATCTCTCTTACGTCGACTGGTGGGAGGGAGGAGGTGAGAGAGGACGGAAGGAGGAGAGAGGGAGGAGGGAGGGAGGACGGAAGCAGGAAAGAGGGAGGGAAGGAAGGAATTGTTGGATTAATACAAATATGCGTTACATAAATCACAGTTTGGCGCTCATATCTCTGCCGAAAACAGATTTACTGCTGCAGATGCACTGCACATGTGTAAAGCATGTGGGAGGAGTCAAAGTACTCAAAGTATTACAACAATGAAAATACTCCATTAAAAGTAGTTTGAGCAAAGACGGTTTCAGGACTTCATGAACATTTGTATCCAGGTGTGAAGGATAAGTTATATGTATTCATCAGTAATCTTTGAAGTAATGATGTCATTACAGATCAGGATAACTTCCTGTACTGATGTTTTTTATTGAGGTTGAACTCAGATGTTTTTGTCTGAGATCTGATATGAATGTAACCCGCTCGGCTCAGACACATTCATGGGATAAACTCCGCCCACAAGCTGAGAATGTAGCCCGCCTCTTCTCCTGCTTGCTGTTGTTAATAAAGTTCTTTTGAATACTAAACTGTACTGTATTACACTATAAACATGACAATTTCTCTTGCAGAACTTGTCGCCTTTAATTCCAGAAAATTCATTCAATTCATTCGTCAACACTCGGGTCTCTGCTGCACGCGCCCGCACACACACACACACACACACACACACACACACACACACACTGACCACAGACTATGATGTTAACTCTGGACTCGGCTTTGACACTTGCAGTGGTTGACACACCCATAAAGAAAACTGGCCTCTTATTGACTTAGCAGATGTCTTGTGCAAACACACACACACACACACACACACACACACACACACACACACACACACACACACACACACACACACACAGACGCTTGACTATAACACACACTCTCCATGTCACTCTGATGTGCCTCACAGGAGCTTCCACAGCAGGAATAAAGTAGGAAGGAAAAACTAAAATAAATCTTACAGAATACAGAAGTCAAACAACCTGAGTATACACAGAGTATTACTCACATAAAAACAGTGATACTTCCACGGAAAAAAGTATGACAACAGGAAACACAGACTGGACTTTAAAGGCAGATACCAATGTCGACATATGATAGATATCACTAGCTGCTATGCTTCTTTTTTCTCTGTCACTCTTTCATCTGAGCTGACAGCATGAAACCTGACTCTGTACACTTTACAGCAGATAATATTTTCCTTTTGCGCTATTAACTCGATCAGAGTAGTAGTAGCGCTGCGTCCTGTTATGACTCTGGTCCATCAGTGGTCTCAGTGTGATCTGTGGTCATGACGTTAGCGTGTGTAAACTGTGTGTGTTGAAGGTTGTAATCAATTCAGGATGTTCACTGGGAAACAAACAGATGATGTCATCCCTGTGCCACATGGCAGCGCTGCTCCACCTGGAGAGTTTAAAGGTGCTGCTGTGCACTTTGTGAACACTAGTGTCGCTGTTGAGTACTGTTAACACGACCTGTCCGTCACAGATTTGGCAGGTTGAAGGGCTTAAGGGTCAGGAACTTCACTATTGATTTGCCTGTTGGTGGCACTGTAATAACCACTTTGACGTTTAACATTTATGACATTATATCTTCCAAACAAATTCTTGGGTCAATCCTCATCCATGCATGTTTAAGGTTTTTTTTTTTTTAAGGAGTTTTTCCTCGTCTTCCCAGAGAGCTTTGGGCTTGGTCGGGGATTTTCCTGATGTTGTGGCTCTGTAAAGCCCTTTGAGACATTCTATGTGATATTGGGCTATACAAGTAAAATTGATTTGACTTGAAAATTTACATGTAGGCCACGCCCATTTCTCACAAACTTTTTTTTGTTTTGAACTTCCCCCAAAACAGTTCTTTCACACTTTCCTTCTTACTGATTGTATTTTCTGCCTTTGTGCTTATGCAACTCAGACAGAAATGAAAGTGTGCACAGTTATTCCCATTAATTACAATGAAAAGAAAAAATAAATTATCAGATGATTAGTGGGATTTCAACGTTTAACCCATAACCTTGAGTGTCTACCTAGTGGTCTGTAGCACTGGGCAGTATGATGGAGGAAAAGGAAGTCAAATAAGCTCCATCTCAGCTAGACGATGGTGCTAGTTGCATATTTGTAGGCCTGCTAGGCACTCAGCTCTGTCTGGATACATAGAGCTCCTATCTGAAGATGACTTTATGACCACCAGATCCAGATCCTACTGATCAGGATTCTACTGATCCAGATCCTACTGATCCAGATCATACTACTCCAGATCCAGTATTAGTGGATGTTTTGGTGTGAAGGCTCCTGTACCGTCCTTAGTATCCGCCACCATCTAGTGGTAACCTTGTGTCAACGCAGCAATGGTTGTCTATGGCCTAAAAATAAAGATAAAAAAATCACTTTAAAACTATGATCCAGATCTGCCTAAATATCTACCGTAATTTTCCTTAACCCACAACTCACCTCCTCAAAAAACGCTTTAAATGTCTGTCACACCAGGAGGTAAGATAATAAGAGCTAAAATAAGGGTGTGTCAGTACAAAGCAAGAGAATGAAAAAGTTCAAGACTCTGAGTCTCAATCTGCTTTTTCCTGCTGAAGATGCTGCCAGTGTTTTGTTTTCCTGCACTCAGGCCCTTAATCTGAAGCAGGACGTCAGACACGCCCTGATAACCCCCCCCCCCCCCCCCCCACTTCCTGTTCCTCAGGATTTAATACCGCCGCCACGATTTGCCGTGCTCATCTCAAAGAATAACACAACTCCCCAATATGTGTGTGCGTGTGTGTGTGCATGTCCAATTGTGTGTGTATGTGTGTGTATGTGTGTATTTGTGCGTGTGCGTATGAGCACGGAAAAACACAGCAAAGTTCAGGGCGAGAAAATGTATTTTAAAGCAAACAGGAGAAAAAAATATCAGGCAACAAAAACAAAGGAAGGAAGGGGGGGTGAGAGGAGGAGGAAGGTGAGTAACCCGAAGTATCGGAAGAGAGAGAGACAGAGAGAAAGGGAGAGGGAGAGACAGAGAGAGAGTACAAGAGAAAGAGAAAGAGAAAGAGACAGTGACAGAGAGAGAGTGAGAGAGAGAGAGCGAGAGAGTCAAAGACATGGCAGCATCTGAAAATAAGAGGTAAAGAATGAAGCAAAGCATCGGAAGAATAAATGAAAGAAAGTGAAGCAGGAGGTCAGAATCTGTAAGAGAGTGATGATCAAAGTTTGTTTAAATGAATTTAAGGTAGAGTGAAACTTTGACTTCATGGATTATAATCATTATGTTAATGTTTTGAATCATAAAAACTATTCATTTACATAAATCTGACTATGGTGTCTCGTCATTTTACTTTTCCTTTGTAGAGCTCAATGTCCTTCCTCCTTGTTATCCAGTTAACTATCACTACATTATGACTCACTAAACAGTTTGATCTTAGTCAGAATTTAAACTTTCAACCTGGTGTCTTGTTGACTGGTTGAACTTCACATTTTAAATGAACATTTGGATTGAAGTCATGATAAGGGTCCAGTTTTTATCACCTTAACTTCTCCATTTTTTCCTGGCAGGAATGAACTTCCGCTTTCAGCCTGAATGTTGTGGCTTTACATTATCCTGTCATCATCTCCACGGCAGCAGTGAGCCTCCATATGTAGACTTCACTGCTAGGTTTCTATTTGATCTCTACTTTTTAATGTACCCTTACTAACAAGCCTGATGTGTTTAAAGGTTCTTGGTAAAAATGTGCCTCTGTACAATGAATTTCCGTTGAGATCGAAACTTTTCCTTTAGGTGTTTCCTGGCAGGAACGTTCTTCCATACGATGCTCCACATGCTGCGACGGAACCGTGGGAGATAAAGTGAAGCGAGCAGAGAGCGGCGAGGACCCGCTGAGTTCCTGGAATGTGTGTGGGGTTTGTCCAGAGGGAGGTTGTTTGTAAAGGGGTGTGTGTGTGGGTTATGAAAGCGTGTGTGTGTGTGTATAAGTGTGAGCAGTAATGTGGTCGATACATGCCTGTGTCTGTGTAGACGTGTGTGTAATCGAACGGTGTTGTGTCATTGGAGGCTTCACACACGTTGGACTTTCACACATACACGCACACACGCGCACACACACACACACACACACTTGGATTGGAGATAAATAATTGATGATGCCACCTCAGCAGAACAAACACATACATGCGTGAAGCAGCTACGGGACTTCATACACACATACACACACACACACACACACTCACACACAGGCCTCCCACTCAGAGGGGGGATGGGGGTTGTGGGAACGGAGCAAAGCGAGAGTGAAGCAGAGGAAGAGTGTGTGTTACACTGTAATCCCTGGTGTCAAACATAAATAATCCAGAATTCACCTTCAGCTGCACAGAACACACACTGCAGCGTCGAGTAACACAGAGACGTTACAGCCTGCTCCTTTATTACAGGGACAGACGGACACTTATATGGTTGTACCTGCGTGGTTCACATTCGTATTTACATTCAATGTGAAAGTAAACAGGTTGATGTTTTATTTTTGTATCTGGTTTGTTTATTTTCTTCTTCCTGTCCTCATACCTCCAACTTTCTGTCACTCCTGCTAACCAAGAACACTCTTATCCCAATAAGTACTTAACTTTTCTTATACTTTCAGCAGTAATGGAGTACTTCTCTATTGTGGTAATACTACTCTTCCATAAGTAAAGTCCCTGAGTACTTCCTCCTGCCTCTCAGCAGACCTCCTTCCACTTCCAGAGGGGAGGAGTGGAGGAGTGGAGGAGTAGAGGACGCTCTGCTACCATAAATTGTGAGGCAGAGTTAGAATAACACATGGCAGACAGAAGGAAACTCTATCATGCCAGTTGTGAATGCAGTGAGGTTTGTGTGCTAACAGACACTGAAACAAATCCTCCCTAAGGCCACAGAAACCAGGACGCAGACAAAAGCCTCCACACCCAGACTGAGCCTGAGTGCCGCAGCTACACACAGGGACGACAGCCGGCCAGAGGGGCAGACAGACAGGCAGACAGAGGGGCAGACAGGCGGCCAGAGGGGCAGACAGACAGGCGGCCAGAGGATCAGGCAACAGACAGACAGCCTGAGCCCAGTTCCGACTGACCAAAACACAGGGAGGAGAGGCGGCAAGACAGTCTGACAGAGAGTAAGACAGGCAGTGTGTCAGTCAGAAAGACAGACAGACAGGCAGCCAGTGAGACAGATACGCTGCTGGGTGGCACATGGGCCTAGACACAGCATGAGTCTCCTGTCTTACTTCTTGATGCACATCCGTCTGTCTGTGTGCAGAGTTACAGAGAGGCTGACTTGGAGGAAGCAGAGGTCACAGGGTTATGATCTGCCTGTCTGCTAGGGAGGAGGAGGAAGAGGCTGTGACAGCTTCAAGTCAACACACACCAAACAAAATGTAAAAAGCTCTGGACAATGTTGTGATTGCTCTGTCAGCCTCAGTCAGGCTCAGCTGTGAGTCAGTTTGGTTAACCTGACTGGTTTCAGTCCAGTTTGTGTTTCTGTTCACTGGATTCTGAAGAATCTCAGCTGTTTACGATCAACTCCCTCAGTCAAAGCCTCTTCTGACACCGAAAGTTTGTAGAGATACGACTCAAACTTCTACATGAAACACTTTAGTAACACAATAATAAAATAAAGCTGAGAAAGCTTTGAGTGTTTGCAGGTGGTAACACAACCTCACCTGCCGTCACCATGGACACCTGCATCCTGGAGACGAGGAGGAGGTGGATCATAAAGGATGCTGAAGCAGCTCACACACCTGCAGCATCAGGTGTGTAAGCTGACTCGTCTTCATCACTTATACCCAATAATCCATTCCCTGTAACTTCAAGGGAGTTTTTACTTTAAATGTAGTAGTGGGTTGTAAGCGGTTAATGGTGACAGCCTGGATGCATTAGAGGATTCTTACTCTCAGGCCTGTTCTGGAAGCATTTCGTGGTCTGGAGACGTTTCAGTCCATTGAGTTAGATCAGTGTGTGACGTGTGGATGTGGCGTGTTCTACATATGTGCAGTATGTGTGTGTGTTTAATGTGTGATTTGTTGTGAGTCCAATCTGATGAATGACTCCAGGGTTCACATATGGGCCTGATATCAGGTTCGGGCCCCGGTGCATGCTGGGACGCGGTGCTTGAAGGTGTTGATACTCACTCTCGCCCTCCACTTTATCAGGGTTTCGGCTCCAGACGACCTGCCGCGTGTCCTGCTTGATCTGGAACGTTCTCCTCTCGGGGCGCTGGGACTTCTTCTGGTAGAACACCGTCATCACGGTGCCCATCTCCAGGCTGTGGAGGATGCGAGGGCCGGCCTCCGTCCAGTCCAGCATCCGGGAGGCCGTGACCGGACCGGCGGCGGTCCCTGCGCCTCCGGCACCACCGGCTGAGGTGGCACCGGCCTCCTCGGCACAGCCATTGAGGCAGCCGCTGAACCTGGCAGCACACATGCTCACTGCGCCGCCATGAAGGGACCGGACACGGTGTCGAACCTGGACGCTTTGAGACCGAGGATGCTGGTTCCGTTAGTCTCCTATGCGCACCGATCCAGCCTGCTCAGGAGGTCTGAGCCCAAAACTGCAAACATCCAAACCTGGAGCTGGACTCCGCGCTCAGCAGCCCGCAGGAGTGTGAGATGGGGAGGGGGGGGGGGGAGTGTGTGTCCCGTCTTATCCTTTCCAGATGCTTCTGGCAGCGCACCAGCGAGATCCACTTGGAGCGCCTTCTCATCACCGCTGGACTCGGGTTTCCCCCCTTTAGGTCCTCATGCAGCCCGCGACAGCAGAAGGCGAAGCCGCGGTTCAACCCGGAGAAATGCAGCTTCGGCCCAGCGAGGCTCCCGTCTGCCGAACCATTCTGCTCCAGCTCAGCTCAGCTCAGCTCCGCTCAGCGCCGCGGACGGGACGCGTTTCCACACACGCAGTCACACCAGACGTCCCGTTCAAAGCAGCCCGTGGATCCAGAGCCTGCGGGGCGGTGCGCGCTTTGCTCCGCGGCGGAGCCCGGAAGCAGCAAACCCGAGTCCGCCTGCTTGCTTCCCGCTGGTGCTGCTGCTGGTGCTGCTGGTGCCTGCGCGTCCCTCTCTCCTGCGCCGGAGGTCTGACAGGAAACCTGAGCGAGCAGACCGGAAAAGCGCGATGGGATTTTTTTTGTCTGTATATATGAGGAAGATGAGGAGGAGGAGGAGGAGGAGGGAGAAGGGAGGAGGAGGAGGGAGGAGGGAGGAGGAGGAGGAGGAGGGGGAAGGAGCCGCGGCTGTGGGAGAAAGAGGAGAGGAGCGAGGAGGTGCACAGCGACCTCCGTAGGCCTCCAGGAGACCTGCAGGTGTGAGTGCTGGACACTGTGTCAAGTTACATTTAGCAGCTTTAGTCCCTCTCGAAACACAAGCACGATCTGACAGTAAGGCTAAGATTCATTTAATTCTATGTTGTTTTTGTTTTTTTGTATTTTGTTGTTCATTCATTGTTATTCTTACCTCCGTCAAGGACGTTATGTTCTTACCCGTGTTGGTTTGTCAGTCTGATAATCAGCAGGATTACTTGAAAAGTTATGAACCTGTTTTCATAAAACTTGGTGTGCAGGTAAGTGATGATCCAGGGGAAAAGCCATTATAGTTTGGGACCGGTCAGCCTGATGGTGGCGCTGTGTTACCACTTTGGGCCTTTAATATTTGAATTGTGAGTTACAGAATCAACGCTTTGATTCTATACAATTCAAAAGGTATGAGTCAAAGAGTCCAAGTTATTAATACATAGTCACCACCAAAGTGTCCTAGTTGGAGGACTGCTCCACCTTGGCAGAGGTATGTGCTCTACCCTCTGGTTCTACCTGCTTATTAAAAACTCTTGATTCTGGAGATGATTATGCTGTAAAAAAAGACATTGAATTCCTCTGATAGAGATAAGTGACACAAATGTGAAGCATGTTGGCGAGGAATTCACATCTGTTTGGAAGCAGGATTCACCCGACTGTTGTTGTCCATTACAGCGAGACTGAGCAGGCGTGATGACCTCACATCAGCTCCGTGTCTAATCACATCCACATGTCGCTCTGCACCGCCACCGCCGCTGGCCAGCACGCAGCAACCCACAGCCACTCACAGCTCACTGCCCACACGGTTTGAGGTTCCAATCTGAAGGACTATCAAGCTGGAATAAGATGTATATTTTTCCTCGTGAATATTCATCTTCATAGGCCTGAGAACATACATGATCAGGAGGGACACAATCATTGTTGCCGTGGCTTCTATCCCAGATTTGAACTAATTCAGCAACCACCCGCCTCAGCCGATTCTTCCCTGTCAGACCTTCACTCCCCTATTTCCAAACCCTGAAGAAGGTTTTGGCTGGAGCCTGTTTGGCTTCAGATCAGACCATCAGCAAAGGAGTTTCCTTAAATAGGATTGTGACAAAATCCTTGAAATAACATAGTTGGACATGACATAGTTGGCAAAGGTGTCGAGGTGGAAAGAGGATTTGACGCAAAACAACAAAGTGCAGCACCTCTGAGTTAGAGCGCTCTATGTTCTCTCTATGTTAGCCTCAGAAAAGATCAACCAACCCTCAGAAGAGATGTAGTCATTAGCCATGTTTAATTGATAATTTAAACACATTACATCATTAGGATTGTTCAAAAAGAACCATTCCCGTTGCAAATCATTACTATGGAACATTCAATTAGATTCAAGTTATGAGATAAAGCATTTGAGGTTATCAATATTAGAAGTTCTAACACTTGTCATTATTTGTTTTAGAAAAATAGACTTTTTTACTTGACACGTTTAGTTTTCGTACAATTCCCACAGTGACAGATGGAACACAAACACGCCTGGAGCCTGGAGATGATTTAGTGTTCAGGCTACGAGTCAGTTCCTCATTTGGGGACTCGCTTATCCACCGACAGCTTTGACTTCTGTTGACTTAATGAATTCTTAACCCATAAACTGGCAGCAAAGGTCAGGAGTCCATGAGTCTGCTGGAGTAACTGCAGCTGTAGTTTACATTATCCATCATTTAAACCTACAACTCTGATGCCTTACAACCATCCAAACTAGTTTAAAGTCATATAATACAGAATTGTACTCAAATTTACGTTCTTTTCATTCATCAAAGTAACACATGTCAGTTTTCGTACTGATGTGTTGCCAGGCTGTAAAACAAAGTGCACACACACTCGGTACTATAAGGCATTTTGTAAACAAAACCTGGAGTCTGTTGCCATGACATGACACATGACTTGCAGAGGAAAAATATAGAACTTACCGAGAGTGGGGCACCAGGAGGGGGCGCCAGAGGCACTTTGGTTCAACCTAATTCAAACATTTCACAGGCTCAGCTCTGCATGGGGAAAGTTGGCTCGAGAGAGTTGATTGAAGCTCTGAGCCATGAATGTTCTACCTCAGACAGGCTGTTAGCTTGAGTTTGACATGATCGTGTCAGAGAAGTCCTTTTCTCCACAGCCGATGTGATGTCATGATAGGCGGTTTAACCAAAACCTTTCTCTAGTTTAAGATGTTTAAGTCTGTGCTGTGAAGATCCAGCAAGTACAAGTACAAACAGTTAATTGACAAGAGATCTATGGAAACTTCTGGAATTTGGAGTTACAATGGCTGAGCGCAAATAAAAACACCTTTCTCAGCCCTTTACGTGTCAGGATCAGAACTTATCAATCGACATTCTTAACTCTTTTTGTCTCAAGTCAGTTTCAGAAACATGATCTTTAAGCTTATTGGGGCTATAATGGGAATGTAGCGTTTAGTCTGAGGTATTGAGTGGAATTCTTGACTTGCTGGAGGTAAAAAAATAAATGCCAAGTGATCACCAAGGTCATGAGGGTTCATCCTCTGGGGATCACGAATGTCCCTGATGAATTACATGAGACTCCAGCGAAGAGTTTCCACATAGAAAGGACGCGCATGATCGGGAGACAACAGAGCAGTCGTGCTTTTTTAATTGGCCGACAGAAAGTTGCTGTTGTTGCAGCTTCCTGTTCTGAGTTCAGTGACCAGGTTATGGAGCTTCTCTGACAGCGCCACCTGGTGGGGGGGAACAGAGAAAAGACATCTTTGAAACTTGAGCAGTGTGAGAATCGCCTTCAGTGTGTTGTCGATTATTTGAATGATTGACTGAATAGTTTTGTAGTTTTTTGAAGTGCTGTTCTGTGAGTGATACAGAGGCAATTATAAAATACTTGATTTGTGAAATCATCCAATACATCCAAATGAGTCAGCTGACATTGTTCTCATGTATGTGAACGTCAAATATCACAAAAAGTCTCCAATTTCAAACACATGTATTGTGTTGCTGTCAAGTCAAAAGTGTCAAAAGTACGAATCAATCAAAACCTCCCAAAGTGGAGAAATCGTTTCATTTGGTATATTTGACATTGACACTTTGGCTCTAATGAGTATTTTACTTTTGCTTAAGTACAATTTTGTGTGTGTGTGTGTGTGTGTGTGTGTGTGTGTGTGTGTGTGTGTGTGTGTGTGTGTGTGTGTGTGTGTGTGTGTGAATCACCGTGTAAGATTCTGGCTCTTGTAGTCGTATGTGTCGAGGGTGCAGCGTCTGCAGGGAGCTCTGGACCTTTGCTCTACATTCAGCAGCGCTGCACAGAGGGTGTGTGACCTAGAAAAGTCAGATGGAGTCCATGAGGAAAACACATCCTCCTCCTGCACCGATACACTCCAAGGCTCCAGAGCTTCAAGGACGTTTTCTCTGATAAAATCATGTTTACTCTTTCTGCTGCAGCTGTCTCACAAACTCTGATGTGAACTTCTGACCTACATTTCCACTGAACTCCTTCACAATTGGCCCCAAGAATCTCTTCACATGACCGTGCTCACCTGTCCTTTGGTGAAAACTTCCTGCCGCAGACAGCTGACCTGAGCCGGCGTGACAGTCAGTGAGGTGTCATCCCTGCCCAGAGGGTAACAGCTGAGCGGGCGTCCTGCCTCTGGCGCCGGCTCCACCTCCAGACACATCAGGTCCAGGAAAGGGTGACCTGCAGGAGTGTGACAAGTGAAATAACTCAGAAGAAACAGCAAGACAGAGACAGAGACAGAGACAGGAAAGAGTTCTCACCCTCAGGGTCCACAAGCCTGTAGACCGCTTTCCTCCCAGGGACGGTGCTCTTCTTTGGGTCTTCTGTAAACTTCATCCTGGGTGTCCCCCTCACCTCCACCAGCTAACACACAACAGGAAATAACCAATGACTTCAACTTTAAATAAAAAATATTGATTTGGAAATCAATTATGGGGTCCATCAAGGCTCCATGCTAGGCCCCATATTGATTGGCAAATAAATGACATTTGGTAGTTTCTTAAGTACAAGCTATTGTTATAATTTGTATTACGACTTTCCGTGTGTGTGTGTGTGTGTGTGTGTCTGTACCTTATACACACAGCCGAGTGACGGCTGTCGTGTGCAGGTGACCAGATGAGTTCCAACACCGACCACATCGATCTCGTTCTCCTGAGACAAATGCACACAGAATGAATCAGAGGGAGTGAAGCTGACAGTGCAACTCAAGTACCAAAGTACTCACAGTAAGTAACAATGTGATGTAGTTGAGTTTTCATTTTCCACTTCTCCTCCACTACGGGAAATGTTCTACTTTTTACTTTGTAGATTCTAATTTTAATCTCTGTGAGATGTTTAATTTTTTCTTATTTGTTTCCTTTGAAGTTAAGCTTCATTTCCTTCTTCCTTCTGTTTTGCACCATTGTCTTCCTCCCTTATGTTCATTCATTCTTTCTTTCTTCCTCACCCTTTTCCTCTATTTGTCCTTCTTCTTATCACCATATTTCAATCTGCTTCTCGTTCCCCTTTCCCTTTAAATGTAGTGCAGTGTTTCTTACCATCTTGTTGAGTGCAGTCATGCTTTCCTCTGAGATGTTATTGGTGCCCACGATGATCATTGAGTGGAAAGTAGAGATGTTGAAGCTGTAGAGAAACAGAAACAAGTCAAAGGGACGACTGTAGCCTGAGAGACAAATGGATCTTCTCTGTAGAGCAAAGAGGCCCAGATGCACACAGGCAGCATGGCACTGTACTCACTGATTGCCACAGAGTTTGAAGCCACGCCGCACATCCACAGACTGCCTGCAGAGGTCGCCGCTGTCCAAACGAACTCCCCGAGGGCTGTAGCCCAGCTCACACAACGCCAAGGCCACGGCACAGAAGTTCAGCAGGCCGCTACTGAAATAAGGGAAGCAGGCCAGTTTAGTTTAGAAGCCAAAGGTCCAAAAAGGCGATGGGCAAAACGAACAACGTCTGTTTGATTGGCAACTATCATCTTTTTTGGTTTCCCAGTTCTGCAAGTTGCTGAAACAATTTGCTCAGTCTAACAAGACCAAGCAGCAGTGACGGTGACTGACCTTAGAGGGTTCATCGTCCACCACATAGAAGAAGAACAGACCACATTAAACAAACCAAACACACTCAGGAGACATTAGGACCATTACCAGCTGACGCTGTAGCTGTCAATCACAGGCAGGAAGTTGTGAGGGTAGGCGATGGCATACGTCAAGAAGGCAGCCAGCTCGCCCTCGTGCAGCTTATTAGGCTCCGCCCCCAGCAGCTCACACACACGCCTCAGCCAGCCTTTAGACAGAGAGATGAAGTCCACAGGGTCGAGGTCTCCGTTCACCGGCGCCAGAGTCTGATAGGAAACAAACACAAACAAAAACAGAGAAATGATTATGAAGCACTGGACACTCACATGTAAGACGTCCCTGAATGTAACAACGATAAATGTGCACGGAAACCTCAGTCTGCCCCTGAGAGACACTCACCTGAGGGGACACCTCCTCCAGGGAGGAAAAGGAAGTGACATAAGAGTGTGCCATGGTCCCGGACACGGGGATCCCAAACAGGAAGCCAGCCTGAACGTTACTGGTGAGGTCAAACCCTGAAACACAGTTTGTCATACAGCTGCAAGATTTATCATGTGACAAAAATGTCTATAGATGAAACTGAATGTGTGAGAAAAAGCACAAAAATTAAATGGAAAATATATTTGGGTGTAGCCACTAGAGGGCGCATGTTGACACTTAAGACACTTCTGTTATGGCACTTAGATCACTTACATACATGTTTAAGCATAAAGATATATTACTTTGTTTAAATCTTGTCTTTTAAAGTTTATTTTTTTAAATGTTTTGTGTAAATCAAATAAGCAGATACATTTAAATGTGCAATATAGCTGATATGTGGACTTAAGTGTGTGAAACTGAATCATGATGAAGCTGATGAGCTCCAGAAGCTGTGCACAATCTTTGGTGGCAGATCAGGAACATGTGAGAGCATCAGGTTCACCTCCAATGTGTGTGTATCGTGAGGCGGTAAGGCCCCCGTCTGGCCCCTGGGCCCTCCTCAGGCCCATCTCCAGCAGCTTCCTGCGAGGGCCAGCTGCCAGGCGGAAACGCGCCGCGTTGCTGCACACCAAGCTGACAACGCAGAGAGAGAGAGACAGACAAAAGTTTACATCTCATGCTAGAGTCAGAAGTGTGAGGAGGAGGAGGAGAAGGAGGAGGAGGAGGGAGGCTCTGTTTTTAATTCCACTTCTAATGAGGAACAAGAGAAATAGTTCTTCACAGTATAGATATGAGATTCAGCTCTTACAGTGTTTTGTTAGCTTCCAGCAGACACAATCTATTACATCATTGTTCGTACTTTATCTTAACTGGTTGCTGCAGTTGCAAGCAAACTGGTTTTGATTTTGAAGCTGCCAGTCAAAATGGAGGAGGGTGAAAAACCCCTTCAAATGCTCAAAAACATGTTTTGTGTGTGTGTGTGTGTGTGTGTGTGTGTGTGTGTGTGTTTACCTGGCGTAGTTGACCAGACACAGTAAGCTGGTCTCCAGGAGTTGAACTACAGCCAGTGGACCTGCAACCTCCATCAGTGGAACCTGCACATTTTCCCAAAAATTGCCATCTCAGAGTGAATCGTGCCGCTCAAAGTAACGCAGCAATAAATGAGCTACAGCTGTAATCCTCCCACACACACACCTTCAAACACACCCACTCACCCTGGCAAAGACCGCAGTGCCCTCTGGGACGGAGCGGACTGCGACTCCTGAACAGTCCAAGCCTCGCAGGAACTGGAAGAATGCGGGGTCGGTGTCCGGAGGCAGGACGGACTGCAGGAAGTCAACATCTGGATTCATACACACAGAACTCAAGGTCAGCAGGTCATGAGGGCATCGCATGATTTTGCTGGATATGAAATCTTTAACATGGTAGTGATTTATATGAAGTTTAGTAAAGACGTCGCTCAGCTTCGTCTCAGCTGTTGTCTGTGTAGCTACTCTGCACTGAGGTTAGTGCGGCCATGATGTTTATGTGTGCATAACTGTACTCTCTCTCTCTTGTAGCTGCTTCATTGGCGCCCTTATGTGCCAAATCTTCTTCCTCTTCTTCTACTAACTATTTAGGGTTAGCAGCATGAGGTGACAACCTACACTGAACCTAAAAAAGCTCAAAGCTGAACACACACATGCACTTAAACAATCACGTGTCCTCCATGTGACCTTGATCCCTCACATGACCTTACACACACATTTCAAAATGCAGCTCAATCTAATAATCTTAGCATAATCTCAGCAGTATGAGTGATCAGAGGGTTACTGCAGTACTTTCCTTACCAATCCAGTCCTTTCACACTCATCTACCCTTTCTTCCCGTCTTTCCCTGGCCGTTTTTCTTCCTTTCCTTCTCTCTCTTCATATAATTTCTTCATTCATTTCTTATTGCACTTCATTATTCTGCACAAACCTGCAATCATCTTACTCGTCACTAGGTTTACCGCAGTCTATAGTCCGACTGAGACGCATATGCAGGAATTCAGGTTTGCCTAATTACCGCCATATGTTGTTATGTAATGGTGGTGTGAGGAGTATGTTTACATGCACAAGCAGGGCCAATTAAAGTCCTATTATCCACATCTGCAACTTTATTTACATCAGTTCTTTGACGGTCGAATGAGGTGAAAGACGCTGGTTGTGTAACATACATTCCTTTTCTACATGCTTTACTTGTTTACGTCCTTCAGGTCGTTTTCGCTCTTTGCTCAAATTTCCACTCATCTGTTGTAACGCCAGGGACATTTGGTGGTAAGGCGCAGACTAAGTGAGTTGGACGAGTATATGAACCTTCGTGTCGCTCTGTCGCGTCTTAACGAATCGGTCACGTCACCGGGCGAACATCGCTGTGTGAAAAAAAAGTTTCTTAAAAGTAATGTCAAGGTTCACCAGTGAGCTGCGCGTGCGAAGCTGAGTATTGCGCAATCGGCTCTTAAAGGGGAAAAGAAAACGTTTGATATTATGAATGTAAATGATTATTAGTGATCGATGGATGCGGACGTGTGCGGGGCGCTCACCGGCCTGCGTGAGGCAGAAGCTGCGGAGGAACAGCAGGCAGTCGTGGAGCCCCGCGAACAGCGAGAAGCCGCCGCCGAACGGGTTGTCCCTGAAGAAGAGCTCGAACACGGCGGGCTCCTGGTGCCGCCCGGCCCGCCAGTACGCGTAGGCCATGGTGAACTGGTACAGGTCCGTGAGCAGCGGCGGGGCCCGGTGCCGGATGGACCGCTCCATGTGTGTTTCTGTGACCGGCGCTGCCATGTTCTGCTGCTCCGCTGCTGCTGCTGGGGTCGCTGGGACTTGCAGTTCTCTGACTGAAGACCCCCGTCAACTTGACTGGAGACGCACCAGTAGGACTCTCACCCACACACACACACACACACACACACACACACACACACACACGCACAAGTGCTGCTCTCAGTGTAAAGCTGCTGGACCTGTTCTCCGATTTACACACGCCTTTACAGTCAGAGTTAGAGGAGTCAGAGCAGAGCAGAGCAGCCTGGAGCAGAGGGAGAGCTTGTGTTTGCACAGGTGGACTGAAGTTGTGAAGTTGTTGGTGGTCCACTTGTTATTAAAGCTAAAGTTGAACTGGTGGAACTCTAGGGTAAGAAACTTGGAGCCCCCAAAAATACCACAATTCACCACAGGAGGCGCTGCTACTCCAGCTGTCAGTCACTGTCAGGGGAGTAAACCTGAACGAGCCCAGGCTTCAAAAATGTTTGATTTCCATTCCAAGAGATATTTCTTTTTAAACTTTACTTTTGTAGAATTTTCTGGCAATTTTCTGGCATCACAAGACGTTAAGAACTTGTTTCAGTCCATTTATTTTTTTCCATTCTTTAATACAGGGCATTATGGATATAACAGCATCACAGGCCTTATTTATGAATGAATCATATTTCTAATGGTAGATCAAACACATATACTGCATGATGTAATGAAGCATTGGAGGTTAAAATGCAGTCAAACATGCACACAGAGCAACAACTCATTGTTTGTGGGATTCAAGCAGTGTTCTGGTGTGGACGCGTCTTAAACGTGGCTGTGCTGCACCAATCAGAGCACAGGTTTACCGTCAAACCAAACTCGGGGCAAAGAAACACCTCTGGGTCCCTCAAGAAGCTCCTCACTGGGTTTGGACTCTTATATTAGGACATTAGAGGACACAGATCCGAGTTTACACGCCTAGCTGCTAAACTTTTCACTCTTGGTTGATAATATTTTGCGCTTTAATCACAAATACATAAAGGCTCATGATTTGCCTTTGATGTTGTTCATGTTTGGCAGTGATGGGGGCCTGGACACCATCAGCCCGCTCCTCCCTGCTGCCCGCTGTCCTCCTCCGCCCTGGGGAAGCTTCCTGCCAGCTCATTGGTCAGCGTGTGTTGCTTCCCTCCCCACAGAAAGTGTGTGGGCTGTCCCGATTGGCCGAGCTCTGACGCGTGAACGAAGAAGGGGCTGAGTTCGATGGCCAGGGCCGACCTCACCAGTCCCACGCTCCCCCCTCTCTCTGAGCAGGGGTGGTACAGCCGCCCGCTGGAGGGATGCATGTACAGGGCGGCGGGCCTGAACGGGGCAGACAACTTCTCACCCCCGCCGCAGTAAGACAGCAGCTCCTGGTCTCCTACGGGCCCCTGTGGCCCCGCAGGGCTCTGCAGCAGCTCGGTGAACACCACGGGCCGGTCATCGCAGCGCAGGAAGTTCCTCTCCCGGCCGCACAGAGACAGGAAGGGGAAGTGCTCCTCGTAGCGCCCAGAATGGTTAAAACGCAGACGGCTGAAGAAGAAGATCAGGAACTTCTGATCTGACCACAAAGAAACAAGACGCCAGACTTCACTATCAAACACTCACCAACACTGACCGTCACACTCACGGTGGTAAAGTGTGTGAGCTATAAATGTGTGTGTTGGTGTTTAGAGGCGAGTCTCACCTTTGAAGCAGGTCACGAAGTTCTTCACTTTAGTGTCATCAAGGAATAGCTGGAAGTTGAGCACAACACACTTATCAGAATGAAGACAAAAAGAAGAAGGAAGGGAGGATGCAAAGAAAGTGTGGCAGAAGGAAGGAAACTAGGGAGGAAAGGAAGGACAGAGGAACTGCACTAGTCTCCTCTGTGCTTCCTGCAGTGTTGGAGTACATGCGAGTGCTGCAGGTGTATGTGGACACACTCGCCTGTCCCTGGTGGTCCACGTAGTAGAAGTACTCCCTTATGCGGGGCTCGGGGCTCTGGCCCTGCGTGTAGGCGGGGGAGCAGCTGGACCGCAGCCGGCAGGAGGCGGCGGAGCCCGGCAGAGCGAACGGGAGGAGCCGGCAGGAGGCGGCGGAGCCCGGTAGAGCGAACGGAAGGAGCCGCCCTCTGCTGCGGAGGCACCGAAGACACGACATGACTCGCACGTGTGTGTGTGAGTGTGAGTGCTGAGCGAGGGAAGACAGACACCTCGTCTCTGTCCCCCTGTGTTTGTTTACATGTAGAGGAATCAACCGGAAGAAGTTATCGCGGCTCAAACAGCGGCGGAAGGTTCTAACTGCTGCCCCCCTGTGGACAAAGGCGATAACGCAAGGTTTCATTGGTTTTTACTTTTTTATCATAATTTTACACAAAGTTGTACTATTATGGAAGTAATGACAAAAAAACACAATATCACATGTATAATGTTTAAACTGTTTATTATATGTATAGTTCAAGAAAGTGTTAAGTCTAAACACAAAGTTGTACATTTTTGTTTTAGTATGTCTTTTTTATTTATAGGTCAAGAATAAATGAATCATCAAGGAAACATATTGTGCTGTTCGAAAAGTCGGAATATTTTAAGAAAAAGTTTAGATATTGATCAAATAAAAAATAACAAGTAAGTAAGCCATAATATCTTTATGAATAAATGAAGTAATATTTATCTAAATGATGCTGACATATTGAAAACAGTGTAGCAAGAATAAATTTATGTTATAGTTGGTGCAATAAAAGAGTGTTAAATATCAGGAGTTCAAAAAGCTGTGTTACTGTGAGAATACGTATTTAAAGTGTGTATGAACAAATTGTAATTGAGGGTTTGATAAAAACTTGTGAAAAAGCTCTACACTGAATGTTTTCTCCACAGTAACACACACACACACACACACATACTTTTGCTGTATGGCTGCCTCTTTGTGCACTTTGAAGTGTTAACGATTAACTCCCTTGTGTGTCATGGAAACCTGACGAGCACAGATTCTCCTTCTTGTGTAAATCAATAAAAAATGATCAAGTTCTCCCCAAATACAAATTCATCAGATTCCTGTTTTGGTGAAACAAAAGAGGAATCCAGGAGCGCTCTACTCTCCTTTTTTCAAAGTGAATCTATGAGCTCACCAGTCACCAATGCCTGAGTGGGATGTTTGCACAATAGTTGGAATTTCAGTTATTTTAGCTGGAATGCTGTTTTGGAATTTGATCTGCATTAGCTGCTCGATGTTTTCAAGGCCTGAGGTGATGCAGGGATGTTAGACTGAACGTGCACTGCAAAGCATCAGTTTAATAATTACCGTGTGCAGATAAATCATGTGTTATCTAGTCATCTAGTAACATGCAGGTGGGCGTGGCCTATATGGATGGGCAAGGTCCAGGAGGGAAAGATTTAGATTCTATGACCTACAGCTCAAAATGCCAGACCATCACCTTCTCTGCAGCAGTAATATCCACAAAAAGATGAGAAAATATCAGACTGACTTCTTATTAATTTGAAACGTTACAGCCGTGATTGTAGTGCAAGACCGTAAGATGTGAGGAAAATAATTTCAGAAGCAAAACAGGAATCAAAATACTTCATTAAGACTTCATTATTTTGGGTTCCACTCGAATCTGAATCATGAATCCAGGTCTTCCTGCTCGGGCGTCTACTGAGGAGACAAGAACATGCCGAGGAAGAGGATGGACTTGGTCTTGTTGTGCCGTATGAAGAAGAGGAAGGGGTGATCGGCCATGAAGTGCTCCTCTCTGAGCATGCAGAAGGAGACCATGCCGGCTGTGGCTGCAGCAGCTTCCGTCCCCTCCTCGTTCACCTCCACGAAGGCTTTGTGGGCCACCGTCGACAGGGAGAGGCCTCCCTCGCCGTTCATGCCGGACAGGTCGGCCTTTGCGCCGCAGAACACGTCGCTCATGCCCATTTTGGCAAGCGGCTCGTTCAGCTCATAGTCCTCTTCTAGCTTGAACTTGGGCAGGTGGATGATGATCTCTGTGTCCACGTCCATGTTGTCCCTGCTGGTCCATTCATCCAGCTTCTCCTGTGTCAAGTCTCTCTGCAGCTAAAATGTCCAACACATACACACCCACACACACACACACACACACACACGTGAGCTGCAAAGTCAGTGTGCCAGGTGGCTTTTGTTTGGAGGTGGATGTAGCGTTGTTTACCTTGAGCAGAGGGTTTGAGCCCTCGGACTCCTCAGGCAGCAGGATGAACATGCTGAGGTCATCGTTCATGTACGGGAGCTCCAGGATCTGCAGGCTGTATTCAGGGATGTAGTTGTAGGGCAGCTTCTTCATCTGGTACATCATCTGGACTGCTTTGGTCTCATTCTGACACACAGAACATGCAAATAAACATGTGAAAATGGATATTTGCTGTTTAAGGTGGACACAAAAACTCCATCTTGAAGGCCAGGAATGTATTTGACCTCAATCTTGATACAGATCGTAGTTTCAAAGTCATTACATTATTTCACATAATTTTTGGCCCATAGACAACCATTCAGACTGTGAGAGGTGCAAGTGTCTTACGATCAGATGTGTTAACACTAGGTTACCACTAGATGGTAGCAGAGGACAGCACAGCAGTCCTCAAAGTAAAACACTCCACTCACTACCTCTGGATCTGGATCTGGACCAGTGGGATCTATGTTCATCCAAAAGTCTTTGCTTTTACCTTCTTGACCTTGAATGGCATCTCTTTGGTGTTTGCCACATTGAAGCGGTTCTTCCAGCTTCCCTTGAAGTAGATGGCATTGACCAGAGCTAATCTGGTCATGGGGGTGACTGTGCCGGGCTTCAGGAGGTCTTTAATCTTATCTGGAACATATAACAAGGACAAAGCTGCTGCTGTGCACTGATTCACAAACGGTATTGTCGTCTTTTATTATGAACTCAGTGACTTGTGAAGCGTCACCAACGCACTGAGACTCCAGACCTAAAAGTGTAAGAGTTCCTACAAGAGCTCGGGTTTGACTCTTTGTTCTGGAGATGAAGCTTAAGGTTTAGAAACAGAATTCCTTTGCTTGAATTAAAACATGTTATTTATCTTTCTGTTTCAGTTTGTCTCGTGTTATAGATGGAGATAGTGTCTCTCTCTGTCAGCTCTGCACTAATGGACCCAACAGGCGATTGAAACACTCAGTTGGGGCAGATTTAGAGTGAACAACACCCTGCTGGTGCTGGAGTCTGTGGGGTCGTGGTGGTGATTCAGCCGCCACAGATACAAGTCAAATCCTCACTCTCTGTCTGTTCCTCCACCCAGCTGTTGATCTGGTCCCTGCACTCCTCCGGCGCCCTGATGAAGTCCACGGCCTTCAGCTCAGCCTGGTAAAACTTCATCGTGGAGTCGAGGAATTCCTGCGGCAAACACATAAGTGGTCGTGGATCCGTGGCTTCGCTTTGCAGAGTGTGCGTGCTGCGCGATGTGCAAGGGTGTGAGGACTCACTGTGAGGAAGCTGCAGGTTTTCTCTCCGTATAGGCGATTGGCGAGCTTCAGGATGTACGACGCCGACGGGGAGTTGATGTGAGCATTCAGAGCCTCAAAGTCTGCGTGAACGTTTGTTTCTGGGTCAAACGACAGCACCTGGGAACACACACACACACTTACAACTTCAAACTGGAGTAATGGACAAGTACTTGGACTGCACTTTCAGGAGTTGTAGCCATGACAACAATATCATGACATGAAGAATAGTAAAGCCTTCTTCTCTTCATCAGAATACTTTAAACTCTAGTAAAGTATCGTAGAATTCTGTGCATCTTTTGTGCTCAACCATTACAAAAGAGTCGCCCCCTGGTGAAGGAGCTCTGTAGAGCTTCACAGAGAGGCAGAGCGGTAAACAGAGCTGCAAGTCTGCTCTACTCTGATGTTAAGGTCCAGACTGTGATTTATCATCCTGTCTACTGAGGAATGGTGTAGCTGTTTGTTTGGTGAATGACAGATTGATGTTCTGACTTCAGGTTGTGAAGAGTTAAAGCTCACGGTGAACAGGTTTTTACAACAATGCAGAACTTGTACCAGGAGTTTTTATTGAGGCTAAAGTGCAGTTGGCTTTACATCCAGTCTGACACGCCTCTCACACACACACACACAGACACACACACACGACACATGTCCTCAGCATGAACATGCATTGAGACAAGCGATTCAGCCAATCAAATGACCTCGTCTTCTGTTGGTTCTGCTTCTTTGTTTGCTTCATGAATTCATTTAAGCTGGATGACTGATTGTGAGTCGATCCATTATCAGGCTCATTTAAAGTGACATCGTCATCGCCCAGAGTCCAAATTAATTTAGGCAATTCTACATTTCATTGAACTTGAATCTGAAGGTATTGATTAATGCAGATAGAACATGTTTAGATTTCTCCTTGATTCATGATTATAAGAGACCCAAAATAATCAATGAGAAAAAATATAGAAAAACTTTAAACAGTCCTGAATCTAAATGAATTTCTATCAATACATTTAAAAAAAAAACTGATTTTCTACTTGATTCTATAACATTTGGGAAACAACGTATAGAAAGTAAGAAAAAAAATAGAATTCTAGGGACTAAGGGTCCCGTGTTTCACACTCACAGAGTTATAGTTGTTACATGTTACATAGCTAATATTACATTTTTATAACACATTCACTTCCTTCTTACGTCCTGTGTGTTAGTGAGTGTGCGTCCTGACCTGAGCCATCTGAGAGGCTGTGGCTCCTCTGGCACCCAGGTACACCATGGCCAGAGCTGAGCTGATGCTGAGCGGCGACACAAACACGTTCCCAGAGGGGTCAGACTGGCTCAGCGTCCTCAGCAGTTGCAGGGCGAAGGCTGTGTTGGAGCTGCAGACGGAGGCCATGGCTGCTGCTGCTGAAGATGAAGATGCTGCTGCTGCTGTGCTATCTGACTGGAATGACACACAGAGTTAGTGATGCCATATGTAATAACAACTAGGCGTTTACCAACAAGCCACGTCAACTGTTGAGCCGTCTGAGTTACAATCACAACCGTGTCCCATGATGCCTTGGGTCAAATTCTCCTGATGAATCCAGTTTCCACCATTGAAATGTTTTTATAAGTTTTCAGGATAAAATGAGCAGCAGAATGAGTTTAACGAAGAGTAAAAAACTACACAAACAGGATCACAAACACACACAGGTGGTTCAAACCCTTAAACTTTGTCCTCACACAGGAATGCCCTGTGCAAACAGTTCATCTCCACACCCACCCGCCTGCAGGTGTGTTTTTACTGCTAGAGCTGCTGACACGTCACTCTCTGTCTGTGCTCTATTCAACCTGATACAACTCAAATCTCTGCTAGGTTCACATCTCTTTGCTGCCTTAAATGACTGAATGTGTAAACGTGAGCCTCCTCTCTGTTATGTTTCATGTGAATACACTGTGAAGCCATTTAGGGAGTAAATATCTGCTTTATTTCTCTATTTTAGTTTGTCACATTTACGGTGAGGCGATCACGCCCCGACCACCCTACACACACGCGCTCTCAAAATGTGTCCGTACTTTTGAAAGCGCGAGTGGTCCAATAAAGTGCTCACGTTGATAAACAGGTTGTTCCTTTAAGCTTGATGTTACAGATGCTGTATACACACAGGTTAATAAGTCCGATGATGGTGATGACGATGAAATTTACCTGATGGTTCGAACACCGCAGAGTATGAGGCTGAAGCTGCTTGCAAATCTCCAGCGGATGAGGAAATGAAAGTAAAAGGAGACCGGAAATCAAAACGGAAGCTGCGGTTCTGAGAAGGGGCATTTATACCGACACACGGTGTGGTTGTTCCGCCAGAGGGTGGAGACGCGTCACACACACACACCCACAGAGTACCAAGTATAATGATCGTTCATGTTCATGTTGTTGCCGTAGTTACAGCAGATAAACTGAAGGAGAGACGGAAAGACAGATGGGCGGTGGACTGCAACAGGAAATGAGTGGCTTATCAGAAAACATACAAATAAATTCAGGCTTATCCCAATACTTTGTTCTGGGGGATTGTGAGAAATAAGTTTAGCTATTCTTTAAGTCTTCAGGCAGAGTAAGTGTGACGTGTTTGACAGGCTCGTCTTGAATCAAGTGACACAGGGACAAAGAGGACAAAGAAGACAAAGGGGACAAAGGGGACGTTCCCTCCTGAAGTTGTTTCGATCAATCAGTTTAGGGGTTAACCCAAAATGTAAAGTGCTTTAAGTGGCCACGTGGTGGTGGTGCTATAGGCACCACCACCAAGTGAAATGTTTGAGGTTGTTTATGAGAGATAAACATAACAAACGAATCGGACGTCATTCAGTAAAATGAAGTAAAAGTGTAAACTGTAAAAACAACTTGAATCTTATGTCAGTGCAAAATGTTTGGTCAAACTTTCGATCTCACAATGAGGATCCGTGAACATGAACTAGGATTCAACTGTGGCATTTCTGCAACAAGAAGGAGATGTGACTCAGTGTGACTGGACTGAAGGAAATGTTTGGACTCTGGGTCCTCCAGTTTCACAGACAGAAGAAATCTTCATGTTCTGAACTCTAAAAATATCCCCCGTTGCTATCAGAGGAGTTTGTTTTCTCAGAACAGCAACTGGCATCAAAGTGAGCCCTCGCGTTTGATTTCTACCGCTTTGGAATAAGGCGCAAAACATCAGCTGTTTTGGTTCCATGATAAATGAAAGGACACTTGGTAAAGTTGTTTTAGAGTTGGAACGCGGCCTTGGGGAGGGAGGGAGGGAGGTGGCTTGTTTTTTATATTAAATGGAGCCATTGTTCTCTCCATGTGGAGCATAGGAAGGTGTGCTTGTAGGCTTTATCGTGCAGTATCACGTCTACACCCTTCACTCGGGTTAACCACGTCACCACGGTAACCCAAGGGAAACACCATAAACATGTCTGATTCATGCCAACCCTTGGACTCAACACTGTTACGTAAACTGCTCTCCTATAGCAGGTCCAACTATAGACCCCATCCCCCGTGGGAGTGAGATGCATATGGTGTTTATCATCTGCTGAAGTGTCGCAGCGTTTCCAACATGTCAAATTAGCTTTCAGAGCTGGACTGGAGGCCTCAGTCCTGTCCTGGTTCTTCAGTCTGAACCAGGTTGATCCTATAACTCCTGTCACCTATTTCCTAATGCGTGACTGTCTGTGTTTATTGCCTCACATGCCTTTTTTTGTATCTCTGTATAATCCCACTGGAGGTTCCTAATGCACACACTATTTTTACTAGTACACTAAACTATTTGTGGAGAGGGAATCTCTCTTGGAATTGTCTCTCCTGAGGTTTCTTTCTTTTTTCTTTGTACTTGTACTAGTTTTCTCTGGAGTTTTTCCTCATCATCCTTGAGAGCTTTGGGCTGGGTCGGGAATTTGAAAGCCCTTTGAAACATTGTTTGTGATATCGGGCTAAACAAATAACATTGACTTTACCTCTTAATGCCACAGGGGGGCGCTGCTGAGGTCCAGGGGCAGAGCCGATGAGTCAGCCCGTATTCAAGGGTTGTTACAGATGATTATCAACACAAAGCTTTATCCAGTGCAGAAGGTGAGAGAGGAAGAGAGAGTTAGAGAGGGGAAGAGAGAGTTAGAGAGGGGAATGGAGAGCAAGAAAGAGGAAGAGCAATTGCATTGTTATCTCATAAAAACAAAAACAAAAAACTGTTTCATGTCCTCTCTCAACTTCTGTAACACAGGGAGGAAAGCAAACTACTAGAGATAATTCATTTATGTTTTCTGATGTTTTCCATTATAATCAGCGGGGGAAAACCTGCACATTGAGCTAAATTCAGTTAAATACGAAAAATCCCCAAATTTCAAATCGTGTTTTGTTAATTTTCATCCAATCTAACTTAGTTTAAAAGTATATGTATACAGCTGAGAGGAAGCTAGTCAGTCCAGCCATCTTGGGCCTCTCAGTCAACTGGGGCTCCAATCAGGAAATGTAGATGTTTGTCTGTAGCTTCTTTCTCCTCTGTCTGTCTTTAGTTTCTTTCTCTTCATGTATTTTTGGTCGGTGGTCAAACTATAAAGTATCCTAGAATGTGATGGGGTTTGTTATGTCAACACGCTACACCTGACAGAGGGCTTCATTAATCTCTCTGTTGTTATTCTGACTTATTTACGAGCGAGAGATGAAGGCAGCAAGGGGCCACAGCAGGGCGGCACATAGTTTAACTCACTTTACCTTCGTCCTTCAGCAGGCAAACGGAGGACAAAGTACAGCTAACAGATAGATAGATAGATAGATAGATAGATAGATAGATAGATAGATAGATAGATAGATAGATAGATAGATAGATAGATAGATAGATAGATAGATAGATAGATAGATAATGCCTGGAGAGCTTCTGAGGACAAAATAATCAATTCTTCTTCTTCTTCTTCTGTTTCTGTTTCGGTTTCTGTTTCTGTTTCTGTTTCTGTTTCTGTTTCGTCTTCTTCTTCTTCTTCTCATTGTGTTGGCATGGCAACTTCTGTCATTGGGACGATCACAACTACTGCTTGAGCAGGAGTTCCAGGCGTGTGAAAGGGAACGTTACAGAGGGCTCCAGCATCAGGAATGAACTTTGCATTTCGCGCACCGAATGGAGCAGAAGCCTTACAAAAGCTTCAGTTTATATTTAGGGAGACGCACAGATGGAGTGATCCCCTATAGTGTCGAGGGGAGGAGGGGGAGTTGTCAGAGGCTCATATCGTGGATTTATGCATTAGTTCATCCAGAATGCATGCAGCAGCTCAGAGCGGGTGGCACAGCCGAGGATGAGGATGAGAAATCATTAATATTTTAATTAGAGGCCTTTGTTCCACAGCAGCAGTGGATGTCGTCGTCATGGTGCCAAGGCCGTACAGCTTACCTGTACCGAAAATGACTTTATGAGACTTATATATAACTTGTTCCAACCCTGAGCCACTTTGAGTTCTTGCATGCCGTTAACACAGTTTGCCTGAGCTGCGTTTGAGTCCCGTCCAAGCGACGCCACGAGGCGAGCCGCAGCCAATCAAGTCTCACGTGGATCAGAGAGACGTCACATCACAGAGCACAGATACACGCTGTTAGAGAGTCCAGCACGTGTGTGTGTGTGTGTGATCTGATCTGAGCGCTCTCAGGTCACTGCACCTGCTGCCAGTGTAACACCAACACACAACCTACTTATGCTGATGAGGAGTTTGACCATGTGTGGATCTGTTCAGGGAAGCCAGAATGAGCTGAAATCCATTTTAGATCAATTTGGATGGAAGCGTCAAGCCTGAACACTCGCTGATAACTGACACAACATCTGCTGCTATGAGAGAAGAAGCCGTTCACTTAAAGACCGCTTCCCACCAGCGCTTCTGTCTGAGCTTTGCCTGTTTCCTATTTCTCCTTCCTTCTGGTGTCCCTGTGAGCAGCTGTCACATGATTCACTCTGAATGTTTTCAAAAGACAACTTAAGGAGGCTAAGAATATCATTTTTAAAAAGGTTTGGACATGTGTGAAGCTTTTTTTAAAGAAATTGTGAGCGAGGGTCAATGAGTAGGTGACCTTTGACCTTTGCTACAGGCCTGTGTGTGTGTGTGTGTGTGTATGTGTGAGTGAGTGTGTGTGTGTGTGTGTCTGTGTGTGTGTGTGTGTGTGTGTGTGTGAGTGTGTGTGTGTGTGTGTGTGTGTGTGTACATGTGTGTGCATGTGTGAGTTTGTGTGTGTGTGTGTGTACATGTGTGTCCATGTGTGAGTGAGTGAGTTTGTGTGTGTGTGTGTGTACATGTATGTGCGTGTGTGAGTGTGTGAGTGAGTGTATGTGTGTGTGTGTGTGTGTGTGTGTGTACATGTGTGTGCTTGTGTGAGTGTATGAGTGAGTGTGTGTGTGTGAGCATGTGTGTGTGTGTGTGTCTGGTTGAACACTTGCTGACATATCACTGCATAGCACGTTCAGCTGAATGTCCACAGTCCTGTGCTGCTCACTCAGCGCTCTGTTAGTTGCAATTCCATCAGGTGTCGCTCATATGATCCGATGTTCGCAGCCCAGTTTGGACAGACGGGGAAACGTCTCCGTCCCATTTCTCCGTCTGGTCTTGTTTGTAATTACACGCCTGTCTTCACACAATTCACATCAGATGGTTGATGTCTGCCGTCAGCGACATGCTGAGCCGCTCCGTGCACGTGTGTATGTCCAGCATGTGCAGAGGTCAGAGGTCAGGGAGGAGCTGGAACTCTCAAAACGTCTGAAGTTACTGAGTTTATATTTATGATGTCATGCTTTAATGATGTAAATTAAAACAATACAATCTCTATCTGAGCATAATTTGGAGTCTCATAGCAAGTTGATGAAATGACATTTTCAAGAAATGAATAATAATGTAATAATGAATAATATATAAATGATTGATTGTAAAATAATTCAGATTGTTTTCCATGTGATCGTCGGTGAACATTCTGTAAAATGCCTTATGGAACGTTCTGTCACTTAAAAACCTTCAGGAATGTTCCCACAGTAGTTGCTGGGATACTGAGCATCCTTCACTTATCAGTGTCTTAATTCAAGACCGAATAAAGATGAACATTAGAGAAACATCTCGAAAAATGACTCTTGATTCTAGAAAGTTCTTGTACACTTGGAAACTGGAACTCCATCTGTGCTGCAGGAGAAGATGCTGGCGTTCATGCAGAGTGTGGCCGTCATGTGCGGCTCCATCCCGGTAATGTGTTCTTTCAGGTCAAGGTGAAAGTTGCATACCCTTAGTTCAATCAGTCAAGCTACGCGGCCATCCCGTCACAGCGACGATCAGCTGGAACAAGGGACTTGTGGTGTTAAGCCCCAGCTGTGACCTTCCAGCGGATCACCAAGGAATCAGATTCCAGGTGGGATCAGGAGTGGCCCCTGAAATCTGTGTAAAGCTGTCCAGGCTGTAGCTTGGCGTGTGTTTCCCCTGACCCGCTGGTCGCGTGCGGTCAGCGCCCAGAAGCTTCACACCTCGTGTGACGTGAGGGGTCCTCACACACATTGTGATGTGGTACCTTGAAGACGCGACCATACTAGAGAGCAGGCTGAGAATACCGGGCCATAAACACAGCTCTTAACATTACCCAGACTGCACTGCACAGGTCAGACGCACAGTTCCAACTGTCTGTCTGTCTGGGACACAGTGGGACACATGAATCATGACACATATGTCATATTTACCAATCTTTCCTGTCTGTCTTTTTTCTGTTACAGCTAACATGCTCATTGTAGCAGTAAAGTCAGTGTGATACTGTGGGACTCAGCCAGTAGGTGGCGCTCTCACTAGGCTTCTTTACACTGTGGTAATGTTGTGATTGGATCTAATTGCTCTGTGGACGATCATCCATTCCACCGTCCATTGTTTAGATTGCTAATAGCTTCCAGGCTCCAAGGACACATGTGTATGTTTATCTCATGAACAAGTGTCTGTTGCACACATTGCATTTACACCTGAACAAGTTGTGACTGAGACGCGATCACAGCGCGAGACAAAGACGTCTGCGGTCTTGCAGAGCAGACGGCATTCCAGTCACCACTCTTCCTGCCTGGGTCAACACAGAGTGACCTCATTATCTGTATAACCAGACACACCAATCACTATTTAGCACGTGTGAACATCATGCCGACCAAATTAGTTCTGACTCGAATAAACCGTCTATATAAGTTAAAATGCACAAAATTCACAATGGCCAACTTCCTGTTTGGCTGAGCTGATAAGCAAAATGTTCCTCTTCATTAAAGCAGCATGTGAGGACGCAGAGGCCAGTGTGATGTTCAGATACAGAGCATCACTCGCTCGCTCGCCCCTCTCTCACCCGTCAGAGCTCCAACTGCTCTTCAGTGCAGAAGATGAAGAGGATCCATGGTCACCAAAATAACCGCCCTGCTCTCACTCCACACATGTGTACGGAGCCCTATATTCAGTCAGACTAACGTGTGTGTCCGTGCGGTCCGGCTGCCGTCTGAAGGGGGGGGGGAGGGCAGGTTAAGGCACAGCCAGCTGTTGTTTGCTTGGCTTTGTTATCGTCTGCGTGCTTCCCCTATCAGGCTGATTGCGATTAAGGCGTTCACACTCGCTGACGCCCTGCTGCTGCTCTGGATACACAGAAGCTCACGGCCGAAGGTTTGAGTCCATTTAACCACGTCCGATCTCATTGTGCACGCAGAGCTCAATTGACGCCGATGTGCTGTTGCTTCCCTGCTCAGATGTTTTTTTGTGTCCTTTGCTGACAACACAGAAACTCAATCTCAGCCTGAACCTTTGACTCATTACACTCATTAATTAGTGTTTCCATCAGCAGTTTGAATCAAAGTTGCCAAAGTGTAACTGAGAAAATGAAGCAGCTGCCTCTCGACTTCGTATTCAGTACTTCATTTGAAAGTATAGACTTTCGCTACAAACATCTTGTTGGTCACTAATACCAAGTGTACAAGACTGTGGTGCTCTGAAGATCTAATTGAGTTTGATCTAAATATAGCAGGAGTGAAATGCAAACATTTGACACAAAGCTGTTAAAGCCTGCAGCACCAGGCAGCAGATGAGCCAATTAACACATAGAGCGAAGGTAGAGCGGCAGGAGGGGACAAGGGAGGGACGGAGGAGCCAGTCAGAAATCTGGGGGTCTGGCATAAAACAAGATGATGAGGAAAGAGTGTGTGAAGAGGAAGACCAACGTTAGTATTCATGATCTGATTAATAGATCCCATTTTGCTGCTTCTGACAACGGAAATGTGAGTTTAATTCACACATACAGGGCAGGTATCTCGAGGAAACTTGCTGAGCTGTGTTCTTGGAGAATGCGGGCATCGATCCCGCTACCTCTCGCATGCTAAGCGAGCGCTCTACCATTTGAGCTAATTCCCTTGAGATGTGAAATGTGAGACATGACTTTTGGAGCCCTCTCTTTTGGAGATCCTCCCCACTTGGCCTCCCACCCTCTGTCTCTGTCTCTGTCTCTGTCTCTGTCTCTGTCTCTCTCTCTCTCTCTCTCTCCCTCCCTCCCTTCCTCATCCCTGTCCTGCACGCTATTCCTCAATCCATGACTTTTATGTGTTTTGCCCTGCATGCCTTTGTACCTCTGTATAATCCCACTGGAAGTTCCTATTGCACACCCAGCCATTCATGAAGAGGGAATCTCTCAAGGAATTGCCTCTCCCAAGGTTTCTTCCTTTTTTCCCTATGCATCCAGGATTTTTCGTGAGTTTTTCCTCGTCTTCCTTGAGAGATTTGGGGTGGGTCGGGAATTGTCCTGATGTTGTGGGTCTGTAAAGGCTTTAGAGACATTGTATGTGATATTGGGCTATACAAATAAACTTGACTTGACTTGACTTGAGCCCTGCTAGGCACTCGGCTGCCTGGATACATAGAGCTCCTATCTGAAGATGACTTCATGACCACCAGATCCAGATCCTGCAGATCCAGATCCAGATCCAACTAATCCAGATCCTAGTGATCCAGATACCGTTGACCCAGACCCTACTGTTCCACATCCTGATGATACAGATCTTGGTGACCCAGATCCAGTGGCAGTGAGTGTTTTGTTTTGGAGGCTGCTGTACCGTCCTCAGTCTCTGCTCCCACCTAGTGGAAACGTGGTGTAATCAAAGGACAAACAGTCTGAATGGTTGTCTATGGACTAAAAGTAGTGTTGAAATGTTATTACTTTAAAACTGTGATTCACATCTGACTCAATATCAACTATAATCTCCCTGGGCTCACTCTCCACCCCCCCAGTCTATCATCCCTCCTCTCACACAGACACATGGCGCTTTGGCATTCCCAGAGTTCCATTATAACAAGCTGCATTCCCTGGAAAGCTTCCTCTGCTCTGTTCCTGCCTGTGGTCCCAGAGCAGCAGGACCCTCCCCTCCCTCGCTCCTCGCCCTCCAACCCTCTGGTCTCAACACACACACACACACCCTCTCCCTCGCTCACCCCCTCTCCTCCTGTCCTGCTGTTTATCACTGGACGCCCCTGCAGAGCGTCACAAGCCACCAACTCTTCCCAGTGTCTGTCTGTCACACCGGACAGATCCGAACTCTTCCTCCTCTGAATTGCATCCAGGGCCAGGACCTACACACACACACACACACACACACACACACACACACACCGGAGAGAACGTCAAGCCTGGGGAGACGGACTCCATCACTGCCAACAGCGACATGGGGGGAAAGGAGAAGAAGATTGTGGTTATTTCAAACGTGTCAAATTACGGCGGGTGAGTGACTCTATTGCTCCTCTACTGTCACATCTACTGAGGACAGGAAGCCCTCACACGGGTAGAAGCTGTTTGAAGCTGTGGACCAGATCAGCAGAACAGAGGAAAATATGATTAAATCTTTTTAATGTAAGTGTATCTGCAGAAATAAATGTTTTCTGGGCATTGTATTTGTAATATATGTTCACTTTTTATTTGTACTAACAACAATTTGCATGTACATATCTGTGTGTATGTGTGTGTATGTGTGTGTTTGTGTGTGTGTTATTTTTCCTAAACTGGCCTAAGCCATAAGGGCCTTTTGAGGTAAAGCTAGGCGTTGAGAAGGATAACTTGGTGTTTGCGGAGGCGTCAGGAGGCTTTTCTCTGCTTGTTCCTCTCAGATGCAGCCTCATGTCGGCCTGCAGGAGGATGAGCTCGGGATTCTCACACCTTCTTTAAACGCTGCAGTTACATTCAGTGCAAGGTGCCACTTGTCAAATTACTCAACATGCTGACATTCGCTTTTGTGCAATGACAGACAATTAAATGAGAGAGAAGCGCCCCAAAAACACTTAACTGGCACCGGGAATGATCCTGCAATACTATACTACAATACTATACTACAATACCATACTGCAATACTATAAATGCTACATGGATACACGGTGCATGAAAATACTTCATTCCGATATGTTTAACTGAAAGAAGCTTTTATAACCCCAACCAAGAGCTGTTTGCTTGTTTGTTTGTTTGTTTGTTTGTTTTTAACTGATTTTGACCGAAGATGGTAGAGGGGCGTGGTTAAGGAAAGAACACCTTTAACTTTCAAGCAGATGGTGCGGTGGAGCCAGGGATCATCTTAGAATCGCAAGATGGAAACTTTTAAATCAGGTATATAGTTAGGCAATGATAGTAATAAGAATTGGGGCATTTGTTGGGATGTCAGAGCTTTCCTTTCCTTTAGGGGAGTTTATTCGCAGGACGTGACAAATGTTGCCCAGCCTCGTTCAGGCTTGCAGGAGGTATGAGGTGCATTAGTGGCCTCTTATTCCCTATTTGACAGCAAAGTTTGACACTAAGTAATGTCGATGAGAGAGAGCCAAAGGCCCGCCGGGTTATGTTCCTCTGCCCTGGTACAGATCAGCTTCCACACGCTGCCAATCACATCCATATCGTTTGGATCGTAGCCAATGGTATGCTGTTAATAACATGCTGAAATAATGAGAGAAGAGTGTTTGATAATCACTGGAACGATGCAGTTTGTTTTCCATGGTTACAGGAAGGAATTGTTTTGAATTTCGAAATAAACAATGAGTGGATTGCCACAGAAATGACAAATAAATACTTCATTTTTAATGGAAAGTTACATGTTGTTAGCTATTTATGCTGCTTAATTTTGCGCTTGGACCGGATGCAGCGAGTTGTTAGTGTGTGTGTGTGCCGCCTCCAAAGCGCTGCCATTGGCTGAGCATGAGAGACTTGGCAATGCAGAGATATACTGTCTCCTGTATGATTTTTATTTTGCTGATATTCTTCAGTTATGATGTTGGCTGTATGGATGCTCCACCTGATGATGTGATTGGTTGGCACAACTGCTTCCTGCTCAATTTGGTTGCGGAGCAGAAAGCAACTCTATCTGCTGCCGAGGCTGCTTTGTTCTCAACCAAATGAAAAATGACTAGGTGAAGTTCTACAGTTACACTGGTTTGCTGTCGGCAGGGTGAAGGATGGGTGGAAGAAGATGTCCTCAGCATGGAGCAGGCAGGGTGTGTAACTCTATACACTCTGAAGCTCTATAGGCAAATATTAGTGCCCAGTGTATATGGACATACTCCAGTAAGCATTGCAGTGAAGCTGTAAAGAACTTTATTGCAAGTATGTGTGCAGTCAGATTTAGTCAAACACGTTGAGCATGAGAGGAGTTTACAAGGTTAGAGGAAGAGAAGGAAAGGAAGGAAAAGAAACGTGGAAGGACACAAGGAGGTTAGGAAGGAAATACAAAAGGTGAAGAAAGGATTTAGGACAAATATATAAAAGAAAGGATGAAGGAAAGATAAACCAAGAGAGGAAAGGAAAGAAGGGAGGGAGGAAGGAAGGAAGGAAGGAAGGAAGGAAGGAAGGAAATAAACAGCAAATAGAGTAGAGTAAATGTACATGTTACTCTCTAGTATGGAGTGTGGGTATGTACTGTGTGTGTGTGTTTGTGTGTGTGTGTGTGTGTGTGTGTGTGTTCTGGACATAAGGTGAAAGGTGTGTGTTGGAGGCGCTGCTGCTTATTGGCTGCATTCCAGGCAAGACTCGGTGACTCGTATCATTTATATACTTAAAGATCAAAGTAAAAGTATTTTGTGAGTAAAGTCTTCATGTGTAATGTAAATACAGCTGTCAGATAAATGCGGTGCAGTAAAAAGTACAGCAGTTACTCAGAATAGAAAGTCTCATATAACACATATGGTGAAATTATACACACAGTGTTTACATACAGTACTTACAGTTATCTTCCACCTCTGGTAAACACACACCCACACACACACACACAGAGGGGGGGCCCTCCCCCACATTCCTGTGGCTTTAATGGATGTGTCCATACCACTAAACGTGGATCGCTGAGGCCCCTCGGCGTCTGATAGCACCCCAGGGTGCCAACTGTATATCTGAGCTCGCCGCGCCTCGTTAGGCCGTCTGTCTGTGACGCCCCCGAATCCATTACTGTACCCCATAGGCCCCGGATTACCTGTACGCATCCCATGACCCCGCACATGCACACGTGCACGCACCACATGGACACACATGGGCCCCACACAGCAGACTGTGTGTCTCCTGCATCACTCAGTGTTATCTACTGTGTGTACTGAGAGAGTACAAGTGATACGTACACACCACAGTGAGGACACAAGGACCAGAGAGAGTACTGCAGTATTTATCATGAACATGTAACGCATGTATGTAGAACACAGGCAGTACACATTCATGTCAAATATGATGCGAAAGATACAAGATGCATGTGAAGTAATGTGAGGATTGACAAGTGAGAAGTGTAACTTTACTGTATAACATGAAGAGTAGTAAGTACCGTGCCAGGTAATGAGGATAGTAACATAGAATGTAACACAAAGGGTAAAGTGGAGGGAAAGTAAGTAAACATTCAGTGTAAAATAAACAAGTACAAAGTAATGAATCCAGTACAGTGATGTAGAACGTAAAGAGCAATGTAAAGTTGAGGCGTGTACAGAGTCTAAAGTAGAGGAACATAGTGTGCGTGAGTGTGTGTGTGTGTGTGTGTGTGTGTGTGTGTGTGTGTGTGTGTGGTGCGGGGGGGTTTAGATAAGGAGCGAGGACTCTTCTCTTATTTATAGAGCTGTTTGCTGAGCGGCTGCTGCTTCATGATGGAAAACGAGGCTCCATTCAGTAAAGTTACAAACATCACGTTATCCTTCACACGCTCACTGACAAAGAACATATGGATCTATGTCACGTGTGTGCATCATAAACCGTTAAGTCCTTTTACAAGATTTTACAAACATTTGCAGGATTGCACATTGTCATCATCAGTAAAGGATCTGTAACACTGGATTAGAAACGGACATGAACTGAAGTCTGACACCCAGATTATACAGTTGGACTCTTCATACTCCCATTATACATATTCAGCCATATTCTGCATATTTCACTCACTCATTACATATTCAAAACACACACATGTAAAGATCTGAGCTCTACCATCTTTCTGTCAAAGTTTATTTGTACTAATGTGTACTAATGTGTGTGTGTGTGTGTGTGTGTGTGTGTGTGTGTGTGTGTGTGTGAACTAACATAAGCCATAAAGGCATTTTGTACATATACAGTACATACTAGAGGTCAAGGTTTTGAAAGTCTCAAGTCTCAGGTCAAGTCGAAAGTCAAAACAGGCAAGTCTCAATCAAGTCCACTCAGACTTTTGACGTGTAAATCACTGACTCCAGTCTTCCATGACGTTAGTTAAGCGTGTTGCTGAAACTTTGTGGCGTCGAGTGCTTATAGACCCACAGATTAGAGAACATGTAGCGTGTTTGTGTCTGGTGTTGCCTGGTGGTAGGGGGCGGGGGGGGGTGGTTGCTCTCTTTCCATTGTGGTCCCTCTGGCTCCCTGCAGTTGTTCGCTCTAACTCACAGTTGCATAAGTGTATTGTGTGTGTGTGGAATGCGAGTGTGTTTTATGTGTGTGAGTGTGTTAGCAGGCCGGCGATGCTGCAGCTTGTGTATGTTTGCTTTGCTGGTCATCCTTGGTAATCCCACCTATAAACCAACAGGGGAGGTTCCTGTCTGTCTTCTCCACCGTAAGCCCTCCATGTAACCGATAGGATGAGCTGCATGCGTGTCATAACTCTGTGGTTTCAGGGAGACCCTGAAGAAGATGAAGAGGAGGACGGTAAACATCTCAGGGGGTCAGCGGCGTCATTTAGCTCGCACCTTAAATGCAGCAATGTGCTACTAGAGAACAGTGATGAGAGCAAACATCGGCGTGAAAAAGCAGCCGACGGGCATTAAATAACCGGCATCTATTAATACTGGCGCTCAACGGGGTGGGCACGGGGACAGAGACGGGGACAAATCATGAGTGTCCATCACGGCAGTAATGTTAATGGGTAGTTAGAGGGACAGGGATGTTTGTGGTGTGGTAAAATGACTTCTCAGAGTGCAGGACGGCGGCCAGGGCTGCAACAAAGTCTCTACAGAGAGCGTCGGGTTCAATGTGCACGACGGCGCAACCAGACGCACAGACAAAGATGGTGGCAACAGGTGACTCGCGGCACTCCTCCATGTCACTCCACTTTATGTCTGTCCAAGTGATGACAAGGACACGAAATGGCACCGAGGGTAATCAGAGGACGAGGGCGATGAAGATATATCGGTACCAAGTAATAGGCCACAAGAGACACAAGAGCCCCCACAGCTAAAAACAACACACACACACACACGTACACACACACACACACACGCGCACACACGCGCACACACGCGCACACACACACACACACACACACACACACGCGCGCACACACACACACGCACACACACACATACACACACACACACACACATACACACACACACACACACACACACACACACACACACACACACACACACACACACACACACCTGCTCCAGGCCTGAAGTCTGATTCTCTTCACATCAAACATCGTTTCAATCTGCTGGACAAACCGACTCTGTTCATGAAGATGAAGATGCTGCTGAGGTCACTCTGCTGACAGTCAGCATCGCATATAATACACCAGGAGAGCCACAGCAGCACATCTGGAACATTCACAGTGAAGATTGAAGACTGAAAACCAAACTGAATCTCTAAAAAATCATATGAGTGTCCTAACTTCAGCTCAGATGTGTTTACAGGAAGTTTGCTTTAGGTGTTTAGTTCTTTCATGTCAGTGTTTGTGTCCATGTCAGCTTCACTGAGGAGGTCCTGCTGGTTTCTAGCAGCCTGGTCCCATTGTTCCTGTTTTTGCTGTGAAGTCACAGTTCTGTAATAAAATGTTTATAACTTCTATTTGTGGTGCTGGCACGACCTTTGACATCAAACACTTATAATGCAGGGCCCTAGAATAAAGCCCTTTAAAGTTACTGACACCGGGACTCTTCAAGGCCGCAGCCGACCCCAGCTGGGGTTCCTGAAAGTCCGTCTGAGGGAACAGTGACTCCTGACAGCTGGTGCTCTGACCCTATGAGCCTCACACACACAGGTGGACTCAAACTAACAACGTTCCTGTGCCTGGGTTTGACCTCTAACATGGAGGTTATGGTTTCATCTGTGGTCGCCTGTCAGCTCGATTACTTTTCACGGGACTTGTTGGACAGGTCGTTGAGGATCCAAGGATGGAACCCATGACGTTATGGTTTGTGGGTCTGCTTGGTTTTGAGCGATCTAAGGCGCAACAGTAGGGTTTGAGCCTCTGATGCTGAGGAAACCAGTGCCCCCTGAGTGACACCCCCGCCCCCCTCTGACCTCTGCCACAGTGAAGCGCGGCAGGGCAGGATGTTTGCGGCGGATGGAGGTATAAATATCCGCTGTGATCTGCTCTAACTCCCCCAGAGGCTCCGCAGGTAGAGCGTTGCACAGGGCCAGCTGTCGCCCGGCAGGCGTCAGAGCGGATTCCTCCACCACGTCAACACTCGCTGCTTTTGGACGGCAGACATTAGCCAGCACAGGGCAGCATCAGAGGGTGCTCCACGCCGCTCTGCCCCCCAGCATGGACTAGCTGCACTTTAACTCCATTCTGCTGCTGTCGTTTCCGTGGAGACATAGAGCAGATGGAACGCCACTAGTTTACTCATCTGTTGCATATTTCTTGTTCTACTGAGCTCATTCTGGCAGTCAGCATCTCATGTAATACATCATGTTTATCAGGAGAGCTGTAGTAATACATGTGGAACGTTCACAGAAAAGATAGTTTGTGTCTGTGTGACCTTAGGGAAGTTCTGCTGGTTTCTAGCGGCCTGGTCCAGAGGAGAGCAGACCTGCAGCTCTGTTTACTGCTCTGCCTCTCTGTTCATGCAGGCTGTGCTGCTCTATTTCTGGGTAATGTGATGGTGATGCTGTGCTAAAAGCTTTATAGGGCGTTTATATCAAATCAATCATATTTGGTTCTGATTCCAGGTCGGATAAGAAGACTCTGTGTAACGAGTGTGTTCCCAGTAAGCCCAATGGAACAGTCCCATTGTTGGGAATGCCTCCGCCCATACCTATGTCCCCCATCGTCGAGAAGATGGAGGGACTGAAGGCCATCCGTAACCGCAGCAACAGCCTTCGCCTGGGCCGCCTGGCGTTCTACAGACACCTGGAGAAGGTGGAGACCATGCGGAGCTTCTGGGAGCTTAAGCACGTGGAGCTGGAGGGAGGCAACCAGCAGGTAACACACACACACACCTTGTGAATGCGTGAACCAGCTGCTTTTACACCTTGCTGGGCTTTTTGGTTGTCCATGTATCCACATTGTTGTTGAAAAACAGCATTTCTGTGTGTGACGCAGTGTGTTTGTGATGCTGTTCTGATCTCGAGCCAGAAGAGCCTAAATAAACCCGGCAAGTCTATTCTGGGCTCTCAGCACCTGTTGGCAGCCTCCATCGTCTCTGACAGGTGCAGCACCACATGGCCACTAGAGGGCACTGCAGGCCTCAGCTTGAGCTCTGCTGGCCACACACACATCAATTGAGTCTTAAGGTCAGAGATCCAACTCTCTCAAACCGATCTGGCAAAATGGACCCATCAAAGGTGCATTCATCCAAATCTTAGTATCCCAGAATCCATTGCGTGCTGATCAGTCAAATGGGGCATTAAGGAGATCTTTATTAACTGGGAAATATCATGTCAGTATAAAATTGAAGGTCACTAGTTTACTAGTGAAGAAAGATGTGCATAACTAGTCAGAGGTGTTGTGAGTCACTTTGTACACTTGTCTATCATGAAGTGGACTAGTTGGAACGTTGGTGCTACCAGTGACCTGTGCAGTGTCTCTAGTTAGGCTGCTATTGGAAGCAGTTGGAAAAAAGTGCTACTAGTTGAAGAAAAGTCATTATTCAGTAGAAAAATTACCTTTCCTCAACTTGTGGAGCAAAATGTTGAACTAGAGAAGCCAAAAGTCCAACTGGAGGAGGAAACAGATCTGATCTGAGCTTCTTCATAGTAGAATCAGTGTGAGGTTCAGGCTCTCTCTCTCTGTGGCCGCAGACAGACTCAGTGATTGGTGCTCAGACTGGGGTGCAAGCACGCTGCTTCGCCACTGGATAGCAGCATTGCGTAACTTTAAAGAGCAAAGGCAAAGCTGAGGGAGGATCATTTGACACAGACGTTGATCATCTGTGACAGGGAATCACTGTTAAATGACTGAATGATAATGTGAACACCTGTGGGAAACATTCCAATACACATGCAGTTTTTATTTACCACTACCAAACAGGTTCTGTTCTTTCCTCAGTGTGTGTGTGGGTGAGTGTGTGTGTGTGTGTGTCGTGTGTGTGTGTGTGTGTGTGTGTGTGTGTGTGTGTGTGTGTGTGTTGCAGGAGGATTACACACATAAAGCTTTAAGATTTCATCTCCGGTCTTTCCAAGTCAGAAGGCTCAGGTCACTGTGGAGAGCATTTGAGTTTCAGGTCTGTTTGTCAAGTCGAGTGTAAGGTCACATAGCTGATACATGCATAGGTGACATGTGTGTGTGTGTGAGAGTTGAGCTGCTTTGTTTGATGATGATCACAGTAACTAACAGGAGACACAGACTTCATGTTGTAGTCAAATTATTTTTTCCATGTTTTTGCTGCATAAGCACAGATAGAATGTGAGTGATGGAGCTGATGAGAGCATGAAGTGAGAACAGAGTCATCAGATCCTGCTGAGGTTCTGCTGGCTGAGGGTCCTGCTCTGTGACCTCTGAACCCCACAGCTGTTAGCGCCTGTTAAAAAAAGCTGTGCTCCAAAAACACTGACTCAAACTATCATTCAACTCTTCGTTTATGTTCTTCAAATTCATTTGACTCCACCTGCATGTGAGTCTGCCGCCAATCAAACAGAAACTTCAACGTTTTTGAGCTGTCTTCTTTTTGTTTGTCCTGTATTTCATTTTTGATCCTGTTCAGCAGCTCACAGCGACACACACACACACACACATACACACACACACACACACACACACACACACACACACAAACACACAAACACACACAGTCCTCCAGTTGTGGTTTAACGGCTCTGTAGATTAAAGTTATTCCCACTCAGATTATTCTTTAGCCTAGAAGTTAGCACAGACACTCCGCGGTGTTCAGATTTCAAAGGAGCTTTCACAGTAAAGACTGGAACATTGAGGCGGCCTTTAGCTGCGTGCAGTTGCCATGGAGACTGCGTGCAGTATGACAGATATTCTTACTGACCCCTGCATGCATGAAGTGCTGTGTCCGAAGTTAAAGGACACCACGGGGTCTCGCTAACACGCCAGCAGTTGCAGGCATCTGATTCTGCATGCGGCAACGACACCGCAAACCCAACACCACCTGTCCCACTCTCGTCTCAGAGACGGCATGTTCGCCCCTTTTAGGTCCCGGGCGGCAGCGAGGCAGCGAGGCAGAGTGGCGTCCTGCTCTGTAGAACCTGAGCGATCGATAGCAGCCATTAGCCTCCAGTCCGTCCTAATTGGGGCCCTCGTGTTGACAGCGCCGTTTTTCCCGCCACATTAGACCCCTGGCAGGCTGAGATAAGAGCGCAGAGGAAGAGGAGGTGCGAAGGTGCTTGACCATGGAGAAGCTGCTAAGGGATAAAGAAGTTTGGATCTTGGGGAGCGTCGGGCTGGTGGCCACGTTTCTGTGGCGATGCCTCTGGAATTTATTCTCCTTTAAGAAGAGGGGGCGGGGCCACACACCTACTGCAGAGCGGCAGGTAAAACCCCAACGGCTGTGCGACCGAACCCTCAGCACCTTGTGTTTCAGTCCTGCAGGTCTGATGTTCTCAGATTCTTCAGACGCTGTTTATGAATAATGTCGTTTCTTCAAATTGCTGCAGTAGAATCTTAAATTCACTGTTTTGCAGAAATGGCAAGAAGTTAACTTGACTTGACTTGACCTTCAAGTTTCATTGTTGAAATGAGGCAAAGATCCATGTCTGTGTTTGAATTTGAGATCAGAAAGTCGTTTGTTGCGGGAGAAACACTGTTGGTTTGATCCCTTTGTCTGTGTGACCTTCACTTGGTTTCTCTGTGTTGCTGTAAAGCAGAGAGAGAAAAGTTTCAGGAACGAAGCTACAAAGATTCTCTGTCCCTATGACATCGTCCTCAACGCAGGGGTTCGTGTCCGTGTCACATGTTTGTCTGTACACGAGGAGACACTCCACATGCTGAGACGCTCTCATACAGACTACAGTTTTGCATGTTCAAGTCCCCTAAAGACCACATACACATCTGGAATCCATCCTGATCTGACCAAACACACACACACACACACACACACACCTGCATGCTCACATTTGTGTTAAGTGTGATGGTAAACATCGACGTTGACGTACATGCTGAGGTTAAAATCTGTGTGTGTGTCGCTGCAGGTTATTGGATCTTGTTTGTCTAAAGCGTCACAATGGATTTCTGTAAGATTTCGTGCATTAGTTTGAGATTTTGTAACGTTCAGGCACCAGATTGTTTTCTTTATCCCTTTAATGTTGTAAGATCGTAGGTGTGTCAGCATTTCTTTAGTGTTTCACCCTGCAGGAAAGTCATGGGTTTGAATCCCGTGCCACCCCTGGTCTTCTCTGTGTCGGTTTTCCTCTGGAGGTTTTGAACTGCAGCAGTTGTTGGTTTGATCGTTTATATCTTCATTTGTGGAGAGCAGAGCCTGAACATCTCCTCTGTCAGCTGTGTGTCATAGGGTCAGTGCTGCATTCCATCAGTGGGCAGGGGTGTGTGTGTGTATGTGAGCTGTATTACAGTATACAGTGGTCAGGGAAAGTATCGTTTGCAGGCAGGCGTCTGCAGGGCCGAGCACGGCGACGTGTCCAGATCCTTTACATCACTAAATCACTAAAGGAGCAATGCAGCGCAACACACACAGACTTTACAGAGCAAAGACACTGAGATGAGCTGAAAACAAGACAGATACACATTATTATTATTATTATCTACTAGTTATCTGGATGATGCAGAGTGCGTGTGTGTGTGCGTGTGTGTGTGTGTGTGCGTGTGTGTGTGTCTGTGTGTGTGTGTGCGTGTGTGTGTGTGTGTGTGTGTGTGTGTGTGTGTGTGTGTGTGTGTGTGTTTGTGTGAGTGTGCTTGTGAGTGTGAGTTTGTGTGTGTGCGAGTGGGTGTGTGAGTGTGTTTCTGAGTGTGTGAGAGTTTGTGAGTGTGAGTGTGTAAATGTGTGTGAGTGTGTGTGTGTGTAAGTGTGTAAGTTTGTGTGAGTGTGGGAATGTGTGTGTGTGTGTGTGTGTGTGTGTGTGTGTGTGTGTGTGTGTGTGTGTGTGTCACATTTTCAGGCCTGTAGCTTTGTGTTATTGTGTTTGCGTCCCTGCAGTCTGCTTTGGTTTGGGTTTGTCTTTGGTTTGAGTCTCAGCCCTCTAATGGAGCGAGGGCAGTGTGAGCTCACACACACGACGCAGATGGAGCAGGTTGTTTACGTCGTAAATACCTCTGCACAAACAGGTCACAGAGGGACACAACCTGAACCCACGCCGGCCCAATCTGACATACATGTTCATACGAAGGTCACGTTCACACACACGCTGTGACCAAAGCCCCTGTGTATAATACCCAATAGAATAAGTTAAAGTCAATTTAAACTGTTTTACTTTGCCTCCTAACTCTGACTAGCTGAGTCTCATTGATATCCTGTACGAACAAACACACACACACAATTTCACATACATCATCTAACTCAGTCAGTGCTTGTAGTGTTCTAGGGCTGGAGCCCAGACGTGTGGTCTCCACGGGGCTTGAACAAGGGGAAATGTAGCTTGTGTTAATGTGTGTGAGCGTGTCGAGCGTCTCTGCCTGAGGCTCTCATGCTGAGACAGAATTAGCACGAAAACACAGCGACGTTTCTACATGAGGCGTTCAGGGGCACAAAAAGAGAACACGTGAGGATGAAGCGTTTGTTTGCGTCACCGTCAAGGACAAGGACGTAAACAGAAGTGTGTTAAAGGCGAAACAGTGTGTGTGTGCAGAAAAGTGCAGAAACATACAGAACGTAAACATGCATGACTTCTAACAGGAAAGACCAAAGCTATAGAAGAAGAGTTTAACCTTGTTTACAAAGAAACAGGAGGAACAAGGGGAGTAGAGGAATAGTGGAGGGGAGTCCTGAGAGGACATTGGACAGGCAGGACAGACTCTCTCTCTCTCTCTGGTGGTGCTGTTCGTGTGTGCGTGTGTGCGAGTGTGTGTGTGTGCGGAAGTGTGTGCGGGTGTGTGTGTGTGTGTGTGTGTGTGTGTGTGTGTGTGTGTTTCTGAAAAGTATAGACGGACAGACATGGCTCTGACAGACAGGGGCGTCCAGGGCTGTAGGGAATTCATACACTACCATTTGTGACCAATTCTGACTGTCTCTCTGTCTGTCTGTCTGTGTGTCTGTCCATCTGTCTGCATGTTGCGTTTACGAGATGTCAGCCTATCGGCCTTGCACACTTTCATGTGGCGGGTCATAGGGTGTGTGTGTGTGTGTGTGTGTGTGTGGCAGGTGGTTGCAGTGTATTATGGGTAACCAGAGAGCAGATGAGTCTGACCTTCTCTCCGAATGCTGAGAAGTGTCCTCCCTCTTCAGCAAAGTGTCCTCAGTGTCCCAGCTGTCCATCTCGGGGCGCCTCCTGTCATCTAGTGGTCATCGTGCAGAAGTGCAGCCACACTCTTCGCTTGTCTTCTTTGTTTCTACAAAGATTCTGATTCTTTTGTTCAAAGTTAAAAAAAAATCAGCAAAGACAGAACATCAAGACATGCCTTTAGTTTATTGGGGGAAAAAAATTATATTGATTGTGGAATATTATGAAAATTAAGGAAAACCTGTGTTTGCACAGTGAAGCTCTTCAGACAGACACGACGAAAACGGCAGAAGTTTACAGAGAAATTTCCTCAAGCTCTAAATGTACTTGTGCAGTTTGTAACACTGAGGTGCAGTGAGATACACGATCCTCTGCTATAATGCTCCGCTAAGCCCTGCTGGTGTCTGTGTGTGTGTGTGTTCCATTTATCCAGCATCTTCTCTCTCAGTCTTGGCCTGTCACTCTCGGTTGTGTTGATGTTACGCAACACCACCAAACCCACGATAGCAGAGGGAAGTTGGTTTGTGTATACTTGTGTTCACACTTGTGAAACTTTTCCTTATGTAACTTATTTACAGACGACCTCATTTACCCTCATCTACACAAACACATTCCCCCTGCGTCTCTATACATTACCCTGACGTCAGGCAGCAGCCATGCTCCATGAAAGGCTCTGGAGCTGCAGTCTGGGGTGCGAGCTGGCCGGATGTTATCGGGCAGTTGAGCTGTGAAAGTACAGACTGTCATCTGTGTCTCACACACACCAGTCGGCGGTGACACACACGATATAGAAGCAGCCACGGAGCTAAAGAGACAATGTGTGAGGCCGACCTTCTCTGCACCGCATCGCGTCGGCCACACGTCCACCTGCAGCAGCGCCGCCGGAGGATCATGAAGACTGAAGTCTGAGAGACTGTGGGAGGGCTGCTTGCCAACAGGAAGTGAAACACACCTGTCTCTGTGTCTTCCATTACCCACTCACTGTGTATTATGACAAGAAGGTTGTGATAAGTGAATCGTTTTCATATTGAATGTCGTACTTGTTGATCGGTTTTGTGTGAATTTGACTTCATGGTTGTGAGCTGTGGCTCCCTCAACCTGAATGACTATGAATGAAGCCTGAATGCAGCTACAGGCCACTAGCTCACGTTGGTAGTCATGTGTTCGTGGCTCGGCTAAAAATGCATCTTTATCCTACTGATCCAGATCCTACTGGTCCAAATCCTACTGATCCAGATCCACATTTTTCAATGCAGAAAGTCCCATTTTGGTGTTTTCAGCTCCGTTGTGTGTTTTTGCGTACATTCAACTGTGACTTTTTGCAGCCGAGTTTCTTCCTGCATCCTTTCAACAGCCGTGTAAAGGTCAGTTTCTGCAGCGTCTCCCCTGGCTGCAAGTGAGTAAACTCAGAAAAGTGAATAAAATAGATACTAAACTGAAGCCTCATGTCCAGTTGGAGCTTACTGGGAGGCAGATCAGTGCTATGGAATGATTCTCCCTTGTAGTGGTGCTGTTTCATGTTGTTTCACTGGACTTACAGTGCAGCTTTACATCGTGGCGTCACCTGTCAGTGGGTGGGCAGCAGAGGCATGCGGCTGCTGATGCTGCAGGTCTGCATGCAGCGATGAGGACCAGACACAGCCTGTCGCGACCAAAGCGAGGTTGACTGGGTTTGTTACGGCTCCCAACGTGACATGCTGTGACAACTGTAAGGGGAATGGTGTCAGAACGCCATAGTGCTATAACACAACCAGTTATCCTTAAACTGACGATTCAGTAACTTAATTGACATGATGGTGGCAAAGTGTCTGATATTCCCACCGGTGCCTCACCAGCTATGAACCCGATCAACTGTAGTGTCCTGTACCAATGATCTCCTTTGTCCATTCAGGTCAGAGACATGCCTGGTCACAGTATGTCCTGTACTCTGCCTGCACTGGCACTTGTCCTCTCTCGTTCTCACCTTAGCGGCTAAATGGGCACTGGGGGCTCCGACGCTAAGCTTGACAGCTGACGAGCCGTCGGCGCCCGCAGCAGCGGAGGGAACGGGCAGAGTATAGGTCAGGTTTTTCCGGCGCTGACAGACGGGTGCCAGTATATAGGCGCCGGCGCTCTGCCTACTCCAGATACCACAGCACTGAGAGGTGGCGATGTTTTAAGGATAGTGAGTCGGACACGTTACAATACAGCAGTCTGGTCCAGAGGAGAGCAGACCTGCAGCTCTGTTTACCGCTCTGTGGCCTTTAAAGCTCTATTTCTGAGTAACGGGAGCCTGATGCTGCTCTGGTTAAGGCCTTTCAATCCCCCACTTCCTGTCCCTTCCAATTGTCCAGTGCTGCAGTGCCACTCGGTGGACAGCCTGTGTTAATGTCTTTATTTCATAGAACTTGGAAGTCCCCTTAATCATCTGTATCTTATATATTTCTTTCTATTTATTCTCCTGCTGTTTTGGAAAATCTCAGTATTCCATCTTGAAAGTACAACCCGACAGTGGAATCTCCAGCCGTGTAGCTCAGGCATGTGTGTCGCAGCGTGGTGCTGATGGAGAAGATGCATGTTCAGTTTGAAGCAGCTTGGCGTTGACGTGGTCTAAGGTTCCTCGGCTCCTCTTCACACGCATGTGGGCTGTTCTAAGGTGTCAGTGCTATCACCTTTTCCCACTGTTTTTCCGTCATCTTGCCAGTCACGCTACAGGAATACCAAACTTAGCCTGGAATGTGTGGACTCAGTGTGAAGCCATTCTTTCACTGTAACTAACTCACCAATGATACTTCATACTTCTGAAAGAGATAAACACTGCACATGCGTCTACAAAGAGAAAAGGAAAATATTTATTAGTACTTGAAGTCTTTCAATTAATCAAATCAAAGATGAGTCAATTAACTAAATGAAAATTTGTTTCAAGAAAATTATAGATTCTAAAATATTTAACAAAAAAAAATTATGGTGGAGAGAAAAAAATAGTCTCAACTGTATAGATAAAACCTTGTACAATATAATTAATAATATTCCCACTGATTTGATCAAAAATGTTAAATACAACAAGATACTATTGATCCTAGAAATGTTCAAACAGTTTAAATCTGTTGTATAAAGTCCGGTGTCCTGAAGCACTTTGAATCCAGGACAGATCGAGCAACAGGTCTGTTTGCTTTCATACGGTCCAGTTCTGGTTTCTGTGACGTTCTTGTTCCTTCTTCAGTGTTGTTATCTTTGATGATCTCAAGTCTGAAGTCAGCAGATTTGTGAACATCTGCAGTCTGCAGCTCATCACAGACACAAGAATGTGATAAGATGATAAGGTTTGACGGAAAAGTTGCGCAACTCTTGAAGAAATATTCCTGATCCTGGGAATTAGTGGCAATTACGCAACATCCTGCCGCTGCGTTAAACAACAAACAAGCCTGTGGTGAGAAGCATTTGGCCTTTGATGAGGTACAGAAATACACACAATGCTTGTGTGTGTGTAATGAGGGTCTGCAACGGTGGGCAGAGTGTGTTAGGCCCTAACAGAGACTCCTGCTCGCACCTGTCACTCTGTGGCAGAGCAACACGCCATGTATGTCTAGAAATGTGAAGAATGATAAAATTTGCGCTCCACATGAAGTTTAGTAAACACAGATAAATGTGCAGTTAACCTCCATTTGTAGTTTTTAGCTGTTATTTGTTTGTCTTGCTTTTTACAGCCTTGTATTTCAATCCAGCGTTCTTGGGATTCTGACACCTGCCTGAAGGGCTTTTGAGTGGCTCAAATGTCACATAGCTGCCCCCCACCCACCACCCCCAAACCCTCATCAAGCCCAAATGCACAGCGAGCCATCAGCTCTTATCACTGGCCACTCACTCACTGACGTCTATGGGGGGCTGCACTTTAATTTAGAGGGCAGCCGTTTGCTATTCTTAAACAGCCCCCAGCACACAGATCTGTTCTCCAAGTCTTTTCTTATCCCGGCTGCCTGGAGCTTTGTCTGCACAAGTGCTTTTTAATGCTCATTTACTTACGCTGAGCCTGAGTGAAAGTGAGCAGAAACAAAGAGAACCTCATTTCAGGAGTCATTGTGCCAAAGTGAGGAGTTGAGAACGTTGGAGGATTGTGCTTTTTGGGTGGAAGAAGCTTCGAATCATGAGCTCCAGCCTGGTCAATTCTTTGGCGAAGGTCTACGACCCAAACCCTCTCCACGGTCAGAAGCCTGGCGGGAGGAAGCTGTCACTCAGTGGAGCCGACAAGTCCCAGAGTGCATCTTCATCATCATCATCATGTAACGATGCGGCACTGCGCTGCGTGGAGACCCGCATGGACTCCCTGAGCTCTCAGATGGAGCGCTTGCTCAACATGCAGCAGACGGTCCTGATCCGGCTGGACGGCCTGTCCCACGACGTGCGGGGCATGGGTCGAGATCTGGCCTCTATGCGGGAGGAGGGCCGACAGGGTCGAGGCCCAGAGTCGGAGGCACCGTGCAATAAGCTGAGGGGGGCGGTGGAGAGGGCGGGCGAGTGTCTGGAGAGCCAGGGCCGCAGGCTGGAGGGGGTGGAGCGGCTGGTGGAGGGCACCCAGCAGGTGATCAGCTTCATCGGGGAGGTGGTGAAGAGCTCCAGGCTGGTGGAGCTGCTGTTCAACCTGCCTGGGAAGAAAACAGGAAGGAAGGTGAGGAAACCAGGACGTACCAGGATGTATCAACAAGTGGCCAAAATAACCTTAAAATAGTCACAATGTTTACATGCAAACTCGTCTCTGCATTTAAAGTGATGCTACATTACAATCTGTCTGAACGAGCTAACTAATGGCTTTTTGTAAATTGGAGCCTTCTGGAGATATCTAATGTTTTCAGGTCTGTAGTTCATAGAATGGACCCGTATGGATCAACAAGATGCTAAACGCTCCTTTATTCCAAGTTAGTAGTTCAGTTAGGCTCAGTTATATTCAGTGTTTTTCTGTAACATCTGACTGTGGAACCATCATGTGGCTCGCTAACTCGCCAGCTTGCTATCAGCCAGCACACTGAACACACAAGCTAGCTACCCAGATGCAGCACAGACAGGTTGGTGTTTGTGCCAGTCCACATCAGGATCATACAGGGGCGTATGCTGCTCTGGCTTATGTCATGTGTGTTGGGTCTGATATGAACGTGGTGTTACTCACATGTTTTCGGCATGTGATTGGTTTAAGTCAGTCCAGGCCACGCTCCTCCACCGCTGCTCCTATTGGCCAAACGGGACTGGTCTGAAAACACGTTATGGTCTTTAAAAAAACGTATGTTCATCACTGTGATGTGAAGGTATTTGGCCTCCAGGTGTCGCCACGGCAACAGTATAAATCTTAAGGTCTGTGTAGTATTTTCCGTGGAGGTCTGTGAGATGTTGCTGCTGTTGTATCAGCTGTGTTCACATAGTGAGACATCGTGATCATGGCAGCTCATCTCTGTCCAAAGGTCACACGTGGTACCTATGTAAAGTGCTCTCTGTGAAACAAACACACCTCCCAGGAAGGTTTCACCAGGAAAACACACACACGTCGCCAAACGACTCTGAAACGCTTTGTTGTGCCGTTTGTGTGTAAAGTTGTTGCGTTTCCCTTCAAAAGCGGCTTCATGTAGGGAAATACTACCACTGTAAAAAAACAAACCCCAAACTATGGAGGAAAGTTTGAAACTGACAAATCTGGGGAGGAGAGACATTTAAAAAAGAATATTTTTAAAATACTAAGAGAAATTGTAGAAAATCAAAAATCAATGGTGGATTCTGAAAACGTTTTAGACTGGATTTGACTCTCAGAGCATGAAGAACGTCCAGGCTCTCTGAGTTTATCGTCATTAGAAAACTGTACATAAAAACAAACAAGTATGGTACACAAAATGGTGAAATGTTTGTGCCGTATTGATCTGTGATGCTGGATGGAGCCTTATACAAGTTTTTTTTTTTGTAAAAATGTTTGGATGGCAGGAATGTGACAGTTTTGATGTCAGATGTAATTGTGTAAGTGTGTAAGTGGTTCCTCGTTGTTGGAGGTGTGAATGATGGCTGCCAGACTGAAGATCTTATCCAGACTGTGGCTCTATCAGCTGTGGGTGGAGCTTCATTTGCAGGGCAGGTCTGTCTGTCCCACGTGAAGGATGACTCGTCCCGAACACGTGACCTGACTGCAGTGATTGATATGAGGGGCTGATGTCCTTGTGTGCAGAGACGACATCATTGTTATTCTTGGAGATTCATGCCCGGCTATGTTTCATAGCTCGCTCTCTCTCTCTTTCTCTCTCTGTCTCTGCGTCTCTCTCTCACACTCTCTCTCTCTCTCTCTCTCTCTCTGTGTCTCTGTGTGTGTCTCCCTCGCTCTCTCTCTCTCTCTCTCGCTCTCTCTCTCTCTCTCTCTTACTCTTACTCTCTCTCTCTTTCTCACTCTCTCTCTGTCTCTGTCTCTGTCTCTGTCGCTCTCTCTGTCTCTCTCTGTCTCTGTCTCTGTCTCCATCTCTCTGTCTCTGTCTCTCTGTCTCTGTCTGTCTCTCTCTGTGTCTCTCTCTCTCTGTCTCTGTGCCTCTCTCTCACACTCTCTCTCTCTCTGTCTCTGTGAGTGTGATGGAGTGTCTTAGTCTGTTTTGGGAAAAGGAACGGGTTATGAAACATTCATATTGTCCTGCAAACTTTGCATGAATGAGGACTGATGGACTTATTGTTTCATTACATTACATTACGATCATTTGGCAGACGCTTTTATCCAAAGCGACTTACATTACATTATATTACCACCCTTCGCAGAGGGGGGAGCAATTGAGGGTTCGGTGCCTTGCTCAGGGACTCGAACCGGCAACCCTCCGGTTCTTAAGCGGAAGCTCTACCCACTCGACTACTGCCTCATTCTCTTGATCAGCTGTGACCTCAGAGGGTCAAAATATATTTGTTGCTCTCCAGCATATAAAGCTCCAGCCTGAACTCTGTGTGGCATTAATAGACTTTTCCTCACAAGCCAAAATAAGTCGTTCTGTCTCATAAAGATGTTTTTGCCATCAAACGTTTTAGTGGCTGAAGTTACAAAGTCTGCTTCTTGATTCTCACTGTTCTGTTTCTCTCATCCATCTTACTTTCTCGTTGTTTGTAGGGGAAAGACAACAAAGCAAGGGATGATAAAGACAAAGTCAAACTGAACCTTAAAGGCCTGAAGGCCCAGAAGAAGAGGAAGCCCCCAGACACAGAAGGGGAGCACAGTAAGTTACCTAGCCCCGCCCCCTGCTGCTGAATGAGCCAGGGGGTGGCACTCTAAGGCTGTGGTCACATGGTTTTTTGGCCTTCATCATGTCTCTTTGTCGTGTTTGTGCCACTTCAGACTCCATCTCCCTGAATGAGCCTGAGCTGGTGGATCAGGTGGAAAAGCTCAACAGGCAAAACGTAGAGCATTGCCATGGAAATGGGGAGGCCAACTGCCAAAACGGGGAGGCCAGAGGAGGCGGACGACAGGAGCCGGCGAAGCTGATCCTGGACGAAGCACGCACCCCTAACGACCTGGCAGAGGAGGAGAAGAAGAACGTTCCAGCCAGAGAGGAGGAAAAGGAGCAGTCTGAAGAGTCTGAGCCAGAAGTGGAGGGAGAGAAAGCAGAGCCAAAACCAGAGGAGGTTCCTCCAGAGCAGACAAGAGAAGTGAAAGATGATGGGAAGAAAAGCAGTGACAAAGGGGCAGAGGAGACGCCAGAACCCCTCGTCTCCACCGTTGTCCCGGACATTCCCGCTCAGAGCTGCCAGACTCTCCCAGCACAGGAAAGGTATGGTGATCCTGCTGCGTCACAATCCATCATCAGTCCAGTAAACCTGGAGTCTGCTGCTCCTCCACACCTGCAGGGAAACATGACACATGAAAGTCTGACCTTTAAATCTAAAGTTACACTTTTGCTTGGCACTGAATTAGGCCGACAAAGATGCATTAGCACAGCTGCAGTCTGGTAACTATGGTAACCATCCTGAATCAAGTGACAATTAATGGTTGTTTGAATGAGTTGATTTATTCCCTTAATCAGAGGATAATCAAAGTTCTGGCGTGCATATAAGCCTACTGAGGTGACTTGTGGCGCATCGCTGCCCGCAGGACATTTGTAGGTATTACATGCAAAAGTGTAGCTGTAAATCTGAGGGACGAGCGCAACTAAAACACACATTAACAAACATCCTCTCCCCAAATGTAAGGAATGATTGTGTCGTTTCAGCTCGGAGCAGGTCGGCGACATGGCCACCTGCAGCAAACGGCGCGTCACTGAAGAAGACCTGGTAAAGGATGACCTGAAAAAGAGTCGAGTGGAGGACAGGACACAGGAAACAGCTGAGGGGGCGGAGCCACAGGTCTCACAATCTGATGACACCAAGACAGAAGAAGAAGGAGAAGAAGCAGGGAAAGAGGAAGAGCCAGCGGTGAAGGAATACATCATCGGTGAGACGTGAATGTGTGGGAAGTGAATGTGTGGAAACTAGACCTATTGAATGTGTGTTTTTGACATTTGGCTTGTTGTTCTGCTGAGGTCAAAGGTCATAACATCACACCTGTGCCAGCGTCAAATGTCAGCATCATGTCAGCTGGCCAAGTCGATAATGAGACGCTGACCTGATGCTATTTTGATCCACTTTGTTTCCGGGCGCTGAGGCTTTTCCACCCTCTATACTGTAGTATCATTATAGAGGTTGGATACTTAATCAACAGCTGTGACGATATTGATTTTTGCGGGGAACTTTTTGTTGTGGTTTACCTGAAATCTCCAGGAAATGTCTCATTACCTCAGAGAAACCCAAAGATTTTTCCAGCATGTGTATTTCCTGTTTTGCTGCATTTCTGCCCTCTTCTTGGTCTCACAGGCACCTTTTCCCAGGAGTGTTTCAGTCCCTGAATCCTAATCAAAACAGAAGGCCTCATTATGTATAGTAGACTTCTGGACTCTAAGGTCCCCTCATCAGACCTCATATCTCCACCAAGCCAAAGGGTTCAAACCTGGAACCTTTTGTTTGTGATGACACGCAGTGCTGCAACTGTACTGCCCAGAGTGGTGAAGAGCAGATTTGACCATTATAACAGGACTTGCTTCCTTTGTCATTGGTCAAAAAGACTGATCGGGATCTGGACCAAACTGAAACCTGTTGTGATCATTTTTTATTAGATAAACTTATCAAATGTGATATTTTTGCTTTGCATTCCCAGTATAATTAATCAAAGTGATGTCAGGTTCAATGTTTTTAAATCAAAACTAACCAAACAACCCTACATTTGCAAAATATGAGAAAAGACTGAACATCTCTCCATATCTCTCTCTCCTTAGACTCCAGCCCTCCGCCTTTGGCTCCGTTTGACCACCGCATCATCACGCCCAAACCTCACCAGATAGCCACATACTACACCATCAACAGAGACGAGGTGCTGGGGGGGTGAGTCCAGACCGCCACACACACACACTGTACACACTGGTCCCTGAGCCACTGGCCTGCCACTCATAGTGGCAGCATTCTGCCTTTATTTTCATTCCACTCCCTGGAAGCCTCTGGTGGTCAGACGCATAATTTCACTGGGCCTCTCTATTAATGAAATAATAGGGGATGTGGCACCCTGTGAGGGGACCAGTAATAGTTTTAATAGTTTTTCCAGGACCTTTTTATTGCCCCCCCTGCACACCCCTCCCGCCCCCAAAGGGCAGACCTGATCCGGGGGCCCCCGGGGGCACTTACGAAATGGAGCAGCTCTCTGATGTAAGATGTAAATCCCGCCTCTCAAACCCAGAGATTAGACCTCAGCACGCAAGCACATTTCTGACATTGCTGACATGATGGCAGCGTACATTGACAGGATGACTGCGTGACAGGAGGAGCTTCATGTGATGATTCATCTGCCCGCTACACATGAGTGTGAAGACGCCGCGCTCAAGGAATCATAAATTAATTCCTGGATTTATCAATAACATTTATGAAGATGATTCATCTTGACTCATTGCCAAACTGCTAAATCCTGCTCAGTAAACTCCTGTCTGTGTCCTGTTGATAGATGATGATCTATGGTGCAGACCTGCTGATTCCTGTGTTTTTCCATTCTCTGTCTCTAGGGGGCGTTTTGGACAAGTGCACAAGTGTGTCGAGAACTCAACTGGTCTCATGTTGGCCGCTAAGATCATCAAAGCCAAGAGCCAGAAAGAGAAGGTGTGTAGGATATCACAGAGCTTCACTGTGCAGTCAGTATACACAGACTCACCCTCTAAGAATAGACCCGCCGCAATGACCCGTCCTGTGGGCATGTGGCTGTCAGGCTCATTGTGTCTTCCTGACTGCGGTCATCAGACAGTGATGTGGGATGTGATCAGGTCAGATGTCTGAGCATAACTCCGCAGTTACACAATCATGTGAGATATTCAGGAAGCTTGTTGAACCCACAGAAACATACGGCAAATCCCACGTCGGCTCGTGTTGCTGTTACCGGTCAGCTGTGACCAAACCGGCAGCAGCATCAACGAGTCTGCGGATCTGTGTGGTCAAATGGAGGATTTGTGCTGTCTGTGTGTGTATGTGGGTGGGTTTGTTGAATGCTGTCAGAGGTTGTGGTGCCACTGTGACCTGCGTGTCTCTCTGCAGGACGTGGTCAGGAACGAGATCCAGGTGATGAACCAGCTGAACCACGCCAACCTCATCCAGCTCTACGCCGCCTTCGAGTCACGCCACGACATCATTCTGGTCATGGAATAGTAAGCCTGCTCAGATGGATGAGTGACGTTAACTTTGACAGTGACAGAGTTCTCAGACGTACTTTCTCTGTGCTTTTTTCACAGTGTGGAGGGAGGGGAGCTGTTCGACCGCATCATCGACGAGAACTACAACCTGACCGAGCTGGACACGGTGCTGTTCATACGGCAGATCTGTGAGGGTCTGCAGTACATGCATAAGATGTACATCCTACATCTTGACCTCAAAGTAAAACCCTCACCTGACCCTTGACCCCTCACCTAACCCCCTCACCTGACCCCTGACCTTCATGGCAGGTTGGCTGCAGTCCTGCTTTGATTGTAAACCTTCCCATTTTGCCTTTGCTGTCTTCTAGCCGGAGAACATTCTGTGTGTCAGCAGAGCCACAAACAAGATCAAAATCATTGACTTTGGCTTGGCCAGAAGGTAAACATCTCTACCAGCAGCTCCATCCCCTTCTGCTTCTTCGTGTCTCTGAGCCTTAAGTCTCTGACGATGTCATTGTTCTGTCTGTCGCAGGTACAAACCCAGAGAGAAGCTGAGGGTCAACTTTGGAACACCTGAGTTTTTAGCTCCTGAAGTGATCAACTATGAGTTTGTTTCATTCCCCACAGACATGTGGAGCCTCGGGGTCATCGCGTATATGCTGTGAGTACATGTACATGTACATGCTAGATAACACCAGCATACACACGCATACAGACACAGACGAGGGGTCACAACCCTGATCTAGCTCTATAAACGACCCTGGACTGAGGCATCTGGTAGAGCTCATAGAGACAAATGTGCTGACATGACACTTTGCATTTGACACCCTGATTTGTCTGTCACTTGGACTTGAACCTTTTTTCATCTCAGTTGGACTTCATACCTTCATACCCAAAGAAATATTGGAATTACTGAAATTGTTGTTGAATTGTTAAGTTTTCATAGTAACATCTATGTGAATTTTCCATCTACTTATATAGTTTATTTTGAACACAAGTACACATTTAAAAATAAGCATCCATGACTGTACAGCGCCCTGCTCTAGGGTTGCTGGTTCCATGATCTGTGTTCCTGCTCCATCCAGGCTCAGTGGTTTGTCTCCGTTTCTGGGCGACAACGACAACGAGACCCTGAATAACATCCTGGCCTGCCAGTGGAACTTTGAGGAGGTGGAGTTCACGGACATCTCAGATGAGGCCAAGGACTTCATTACCCGCCTACTGGTGAAGAGTAAAACCTGGAGGATGAGCGCGGCCGAGTCGCTCAGACACTCCTGGCTGTCTGACCGCAGCCTGCACGAGAGGCTACATCAGAAGGTAAAGCTGAGAGTCAAGCAACATGAATGTGATTGACTTGAATGCATGCACGGGGTGTGGCCAGCACACAAAGCTGGCCAAACAGAACAGAGCTTTTTCAGGAAAGGATCTTAACGAAACAGTATCTAAAACAACAGGTTTTCACTCAGTTGATGCAAAGCTTTCAAAATGGACGCACATAAAAACTGGTGTCCAGACAGTGTTTGCTGCTCTAATTCATTGAATCCTCTGGTTGCAGAAGAACAAGTGCCACTCCACACACGCCCCTCCCCCGCCTGAGGGCTAGACAGGTACCGCCAGGATTTAACTACCAACCACATTTGTCAATCCCCAAATCAATTGGCTACCAAAGTAGCTTAACCAAACGCTCTCTTCCTCTGCTCTCCCTCCAGACGTACGGCGAGGCCGTCAGCATGCCTTCTGACAACGACGGGCCGCCGCGCCCAACACTGGACCAACGCTGCTGTACTGTACGGCTACTGGACAATCACTCTCTGCCTCACGTTAGCTTAGCATCGCAGCTCTTAGTTCTGACCTGTAACAGAATAGCGCGAGGCCGGCAGGATGTTACCTCTGACCTTTACCTCTGTTAGCAGGGTTAAATATAGCGCAATACTCCAGACTGGTGATAAGTTTATAGCTCTGTGGTATCTACAGTACTTATCTGCCGGGGTAAAGAATGGCCGGGCCGAGCTGCATCACGGCGGTGAATCCACAACGCTTTTCGCTTCCACGACTGTGTGACACCACTTGGCCATACAGTATATACGACCACAATAATAAAAAGGAGAAAGACGAGGGGAACCTAGATCAGGCTGCAGCCTATCAGAGGCTCCATTAGTACATACGTGGACACACACAAAAATCGCTACTCGATACATTTGGCTGTTTGCATGTGCACATCTCTCTCTTCAACAGTTTAAACGCATTTGGCTATTTTTTAACGGTACACATTGTCCATTTTGTGGGTTTTGTCCACTAAGTATGTGTAACGCTTCATTCACACAACACAAATTTAGCCTGAATTTCCACTCGCCAACACAACCTTAACCTGAATGGTCGGTGATCAAAGCCTCATGGTGTGAGCCCGGATCCTCACACGTAAAATCTGGTCAATGATTCGATTTGGGGGTCAGGTGGAGGCAAAGCAGGCACTCTGGAGATCAGGTACAGCGTGATACTATCTGGACCTGTAGGCGACTCCTGAACGTGATGTGTGAGTGTGTACAGTTCGTGCAATGAGAGACATGGCTGCCTCGTGGTCCAGCTTGACTCAAATTCCTTACCCTGAACCTGTGACCTTCAACTTGACCTTCACAAAGACTCCGACCAGTGATCCGTTTGCTGTCCTGGTTTGTTGCATGCTGTGCACTTTTTTAAGCCTATTTTTTTCTGAGATTCAACAAACGACATTAAACAGACAGAATGTTACTATTTAAAATATAATGAATCATTGTTATCTTTTAAGTTACAAGTCTTATTAAGATTTTTTTTCTGTTGTAAAAATTATTTGTGACCTTGGTGCCCATTGAGTAGCTTGTTGTTAAAGGGGGCATGTCCTGGCTTCATGCTGTGGTGATCTAGTCTGTGAAAGCCTTGTCCTGATTGTTCCCTTAATTCTGTACATCTACACAACTATGTCAACATACAACACATGTGAGATCACACTGAACACAAGGCCGATTCAGGCCGTGACTCAGCTGATCAGTCAGAACGGGTGAGGTTCTTAAAGGGACGTATCGTCTCTTTAAGAAGCTCTATGGCTTATTTTCACTTGATGTGTGCGGTGGCGCTGCTGCCGGTCGAGTAAAGGCAGCGGCATGTTTCATCCAACAAACGAGTCAACAGAGCCAGAAGCTGGTGAAAACCTGCTAACATCAGGAGAAACTGTGTGTCAGATGAGGGGAGTGAAACTGAAAGCGTGCTGCTGTTATTCCCCTTTATAATCGTGTCAAAACAGAAAGAAGACACAGCTTTTCTCAACAATCCCTCTTCTCTCCTATTGTGAAACGTGCGCTGTTCATCTGGTTTGTATGATCAATCACATTGAGTTAAACACACATTCACATGTGTGAATGTCATGAATGTGTGTGTGTGTGTTCCCACTCCGCTGTATTTGACTCAATTTCATGCCACGTTAGTCGTCCTCTTTGGAGCTCTCTCACCTTCCATGAAGGCAAAACAAACAACACAGCACGGTTCAGTGTGTCGTGGGTTCCTCTGCTGGCTCCACACCAGACTGGGCTTCAAGTGCAAAGCTCCACTCAACGCAGTATTTTTCAGGGGAGACAAATGGAATTTCACTCTGCACATCCTGTTTATGTAAATGCACAGCTCAGAGCGTCGAGGCGTCGCTCTGTGCCGCTCTGTCACATTTAGAACAATGTTACTTTACTCAGTTTGATCTGTTTGACGATGGAAAAACTTGTTTATTTGACTTTATGAAAGGTTTTTTCAAGTTTTCTGTGTTTTCTGTGTAATGATGGGACAAATAATTAAAGAATATGAATAAAGTAAAGCTCACTGCCAAACCGGCGTGAAGTCGACTGTGTTTCTGCCAAAATACATGGTTCAAGACTTCAAGACAGAGAAACCTCCTCACCTGAATTTGAATTGAACGCGTTTGTTCTGACTTTGCTCTGCTATCACTAGGGGACGCTGCTGTACCTGCAGTATCCAGAGCATCAAGCTCCCTTCAGCCTGAAACAAGGGTCGGGAAGTATCTGGTTATGCCAGCAGAGGGCAGGGTTGCTGAGTGAAATGAAGAAATTTCATTAATCATTTAGCCAGTTTGAATTCTTTCTTTCTTTCTTTCTTTCTTTCTTTCTTTCTTTCTTTCTTTCTTTCTTTCTTTCTTTCTTTCTTTCTGACTTACTTAAACTTAAGTAAATATCTGATGTTCGGTCTCTTCCTTGTGATTTAGTATTTGGTTGTAGAAACGGGTCACAGTACTTCTCTCTGTACTTCATGTTGGCAGAAAAATCGGGAAAAACAAACTACTTTCTGTGCTTGTTGGGGCTTTTGTGGATCTAATCTTGTCTGGGATCCTGTGGGTCAACATGGACGTCTCACTTTATATGTTGAGGAAGCAGTATGTCCACTTTATTGATGCTGGATTACTTTAATATCAGATCAACCTATTTGCTCATACGAAATGGATTTTATCTGACAAAAACATCTAGAGTTGATAAATTTTGAATGGACTTTATTCTAGTCAGTTTTTAATAGTTATTTTAAAACACACACACACGCACGCACCGGACCTGCTTAATCCTTTGGGCATGGTTCCTTAGTTACTTCAGCAGTTGAGTCACACCTTCCGTTCCGGTGTGCATTCTGGTAAGCAGAGAGAAGGTTTTGAAGACATCTCTGACTCTCAACCGGAGCAGATTCTCTGGGCCAAAGGCATTTTCATCCTCTGGTCAATACTTCCTTATTTACTTTACACAGCTGTGGAGTCGCACCTTCTGTCCCGGTGTGCATTCTGGTAAGCAGAGAGAAGGCTTTGATGACATCACTAAAGCTCAGCCGGAGCGAGTGTTGACACTGCTGTGCACATGAGTGAGAACAACAAGAGACCAGGAGCTACTCAGTAAATCTTGAGACCATGGTAAAGATTTATATGGTCAATGTTTTTGTTTTTTTTGCTATTTGTTTTTATTGAAGCTAACATTGTACATGACATTGCATACAATTGTAGGATATTTTGGAGATCATTTGTTATACAGAAAGAGAGGGGAGAGGGGGGAGAGAGATAGAGAGAAAGAAGGAAGGATGTATTGCTAATACTATTGTTGCTGTCAAACGTTTGACGTAGACCCTGAGGTAGAATACATGTAGATTGAAATTGCATTGATCTCATAGGTTAAATACAGTTTTTACAGAATGATGTCAAACACCAATGTAGGCTAGTACAAATCACATCATAGGCTGTGGTAAAGAGGAGATGGGAGAGAAACAAAAAAAACAACAACAAAAACAAAGAGCGGACATCCCACCCGGGAACCCAACCCAACCCCGAAGTCACACAACCCTGTATCCGCACAACTCTGTGCTGGCCTGCCTGGGATGTAAAGTTAAAAAAAATAAATAAAAAGGAACTGTTTGTTGTTCTGGTAATAGAAGCCTGTAGATCTGTGAAGTGAGAAATGGTTGCCACCTCTGATAGAACTTATCAGTGTGGCCCCTCATAGTGTACTTGATTTTCTCGAGTTTAAGAGAAGACATTGTATCCTTCAGCCATTGCAAAATAGAGGGAGGGATAGGGGCTTTCCAATGCAGGAGCAGGCGGCGTCTCGCAAGCAGAGAGGTGAACATGACCATTCCTTTTGTGTTAAATTGGTGTGAGTCAGATGGTGTGCTGAAGATGGCAATATGAGGGGAGGGTTGAACTTGCCTTCCCAATATGGTGTACAATGTGTTGAAGTAACCGGACCAGTAGTTGTGGATCCTGGGGAAAAGAAAAAACATGTGGCTTAGGTTCTGGTGAGGCTTTGAACACCTATTACATTTGTCCTCTACGTCTGTGAACATTTCGGCCAATCTAGATTTAGAAAAATGGACCCTGTGTACGACCTTGAACTGGATGAGAGCAAGACAAGCACAGGACGAGGCAGTATGTAGATTGCGTATGACTTCGTCCCACCATTCTATGTCTAGATGGACAATGTTAACACACTGTGAAGGTTTGAAATACCTTTATTACTGCTATTTACATTTTAATGTAACATCCATTTTTTCACGGGTCAGGTGCTCATAGGTATACAGACAAAATGAGTTGGGAGTTGGAAGTTGGTTATTAATATTATTATTTTGGTTTGGCTTTCAGCAGTGGGATTTTCATGACCAAACAAGGAGAAAGAACAATGATGCAACCTAAAACTCTCTGGAGGCTAAGAAACTAGAAATCCAAACAAAACCAGAACAGAAACAGGAAAGGCAGCAACTTCGAGGCTCTGGCAGGGTCACGTACTGATTGTCGCATGTTTGATGTCGTTTGCGTTTTGTACCCAGGTACCAGAAGGAAGAGAGCTGCTACTTCTGTTTACTGTCCAACGGTTTGGTTCTGGTTATGAGCAATGAGCATTCATGGGGAACAGAATGAATAGGTCGACTGGAACCAAAGTCAGTGGAAAGAAGGCAAGGCAACAAACAAATGAAACATCAAAGGACCTGATGGTGGGGCTATCACAGCAACAGTTCCAGTCAGTCAGAAAGTTTGTAACTCTACTTGGTATAATCAAACTACTGTCATGTTGCATTCAAGCAGCTTTTAAAAAACAAGCCAAAGGCACATTGGTACCTTACTGACAGAAATGAAGTGGCAACTAATAAGATAAGATAAAGTTGATGAAAGTTTATTATCCCGAGGGAAATTACTGTGCAACAGTTACAGTACAGTGCAGAATGAAAACGAGAACCAGAAATCATCTAACTAGTGCAGAGACTGAGTGAGAGTCAAGGAATGAGAGTCAGGGCTGATTTGCATACTGTCTCCCCACAACAATTACAACCTGGAAGACCCCTCTCAGCTATTTTGCTTTATGTTATAGAAATAGAAATGTGTTGCAGTGGTGTTTGGTGCCACTGACCACTGTTTGTTTGAATGTCTCTGTTTTACTGATATAAAATGAACATGCACTTACCCTTCTCTCCTGTGGGAGCGCTGTGGAAAGAAGAGCGCCCTCCCGTGACCTTCTTTATCGGCGCTTTCTCTGCTGCTCACAGTTGCCGCGCTGTGATTGGCCGCTTCCACCGTTACTTCCGACAACGTCCCCCCCTCTGTGTGTATTTCCCTTTCGGATGCTGCTCCGGTGTCGGTTCGGTTCTCTGGAAACACAACAGGACTCTGTCTGCTTCTCTCCACCTGTCGAGCGCGTTCTTCCGGTGGAAACATGGCCCAGTGCACCGAGGGGGCCTGCAGCAGTTGCGGCGCAGACGTGAAGTTGAAGAAGGACAGGAAAGTAGCGGTGATAACCGGCATCACTGGCCAGGTGACGACACACACTCTCACACCCTCCACAGAGACATACACACTCACACTGAGGGTAAGCAGTTTTGTGGTGATCGTAATGTGAACAAACGACTGAATTCGGTCGAATTAGAAACTTGCTGTGATTAATGAGGATGAAAGATGATGTAGATGATAAATTGGTTATAAATATGAGAGAAAAATAGATTTGGTGTTGTCGTAAAGGAGGGAGCACTTTGTTTAGTGTTTCTGAGGAGAAATGGAAAATTAATTGTGATGTTTTTCATTACGTGAGGAGGAGAAGTAGGAGGTGGCAAACACTGGCTCGTGGACCAACTGTGGCCTTTCAGCAAAGTTGTTTGGCCAACTACAAAGTCAGAAATGTTACATTTGCACAGTTGGAAGGTAATTTTGTTGTGGTGGGCGAAGACAGTGTGCAAATGATCTTCGACTCTGATTAGTTGCCACTTCATCTCTGCATCAGTAAGGTACCAATGTGCTGTTGGCTTGTTTTTTAAAGTTGCTTGAACGCGATATGACAGTAGTTTGATTGTACCAGGTAGAGTTCTAAACTATCCAACAACTCATTGCTCATATCATATGCATAATCAAACCGTTGGACAGTGAACAGAAGTAGCAGCTCAGCAGCTCTCTTTCTTCTGGTACCTGGGTACAAAACACAAACGACACCAAACGTGTGAAAATCAGTACGTGACCGTGCCAGAGCCACGAGGCCGCTGCCTATCTTCTTTCTGTCATGGTTTTGTTTGGATTTCTAGTTCCTTATCCTGCAGAGTTTTCAGTTCCATCATTGTTCTTACTCCTCGTTTTGTCATGAGAAGCCCAATGCTGAAAGCCAAACCGGTCTCAGTCCAATGGAGTCATGACAACAACACAAAGAGGGTTCTGTGTTTAGAAATGTGAACTAAAGTGTCTTTATGTGTGTAAAGTTCCACTTCTTGATCGAGGATTCGCACCTGACTAGGGCTGCACCTAACGATTATTTTGTTGACGATTAATTTTACAGATTATAATTTCGATTAGTCGATTAATCAATAGATTATATTTATTACGCAATATAACAATTATTTCCCCTAAATAAATCAAACTTATCACATAAATATTTCGATATTTTCTTCTACTTTCTTCTCTTGAAAACAAACAAATGTAACAAAGATTTGCAAAGCATTATTCTACAACTAGCTGCCTTTTGACTGATAATATCCATTTTACAATCCAACATATTGCTTATTCAATTCAAGTAAAAGTGATCGAGCGCAACCTGCATTCAACAACAAAAATACATGAGACGCAGGTCAGTTTGCTCCGCGATCAGTCGGTCTGACGGGGGATGGGGGAGACGCAGGTCAGTTTGCGCTTCCGCACGTCAGCTAGCAAATACCCCCTTGTTCGCCACCCCTGTCCGAGTGTATCATGCTTGGTGGACGGGGACACAAAGTGCTGCCGCCTTGACAACACGCTCCGCGATGCTTTTACCTTAGACCGTGGGCGACCTTTTTTCGCCGCAGCTTATTCTCAGGTTGCGTGCATGCTTCCACCTGGCGCAGCCATCTTACGTCATTATGACACGTCGGCGCACGGTTATGCAAATCGACGTATTAACGTAGTCGAGTAGTCGATTTATGTCGACGCGTCACCCCACCCCTACACCTGACTCAGATGTAGGGGAGCGAGGAGAGATGAGATACTCAAGTATTGAACACAAAACCTTTGTTGAAATATTTTAACATAATTGAAATAACATCAGCTAACATCCATTAATTTCATGTTTTCAGCCAATATTAAATGTATCCACGTTATTGACTCTTATTGTTTTTTTACTCCATTTTTAAGAATCGTTCCTGTTGGTTTTATATTCACTGATGTTAAGTCGTTTTGTGAACGGTGATTTATATAAAAAAAACGTTTTAACTTATTATTATTACCATTTTTATATCAGACTTAATGCGATGGCTGGAACTGTTTCTCCTTGGTGAGGAATCTGATTCTTGAGCAGAGCCAAGTCAGTTTTGAAAGGAACTTCTCAAAGCGGTAGAAAAGGTAAATCCTCCACACGTAGGTACAGTTTGTAGAAATCAAAAGGAGATTGCTGTATCTAATCTCTGAGCTCAGCATTGCTTTGCAGCTCAATCATTTCACACTGCAGGTTATCTGGCACATCAGCTGGTTCCACATTGAAAGATGTTGCAAAAATGTTCCTATCATTTTGTTTGCTTTTTCAAGTCCTTGAACCTCTCTCCAAAGGCCTGGAGGAGTTTTGCACATTCATCAGCATATTCTGATGTCCCAGCTGCCCTTTGTTCTTACAGAGTAGCAAAGTGCAGAGTGATTTCCCTTTCCAGTTGCACTTTAGTCCTCAAGTCACAGCTTTAGTTTAGCGTCAACTGATGTCACATTTGAGGAAAGAGATCTAAAAAGCCGGTGAGGACCTTGGAGCTTGACATAAAGCTCTGAGAGGAACTTGGTAATGTCCGCCATGAAGGTCAAATTCAACGACCGGTTTCCCCTTCACCTCTATGAACTGCTTTACTTCTGCCCTCAAGTTGTAAAACCGTGCCAGCCTATTTGCACGACCCTCCCACCGCACCACACAATGGTCATCCAGATCTCCATACTCAAATTTGTTCATACCCAAAGAAAACTTGCTCAAACAAATCCACACCTTTTAGTTGTGCCATGCATGGCTTACAGCCGTTCCTGTCTGATATCAACATCAGCTGTAATCTGACTCTCATTAGTGGCCTCTTCATTTCTGCATTTAAAAAGCTGCTTGAACGCAATGTGACAGTAGTTTGATTGTACCAGGTAGAGTTTTATAGCGCCACCATCAGGTCCTACCCAGAACCATAGCGTTGGACAGTGAACAGAAGTAGCAGCTCAGCAGCTCTCTTCCTTCTGGCACCTGGGTACAAAACGCAAACGACACCAAACCTGCGACAATCAGTACGTGCCCCTGCCAGAGCCACAAGGCCGCTGCCTATCGTCTTTCTGTGATGGTTTTGTTCTGATGTCTTGTTTCTTAGCCTGCAGAGAGTTTTCAGCTCCATCATTGTTCTTTCTCCTCGTTTTGTCACGAAAATCTCACTGCTGAAAGCCAAACCGGTCTCAGTCCAATGGAGTCATGACAACAACACAAGGAGGGTTCTGTGTTTAGGAATGTGACCTAAAGTGTCTTTATGCAAGTGTGTGTGAGTGAGTGTGGAAGGGATGTTGATGAGTAACTACTTATCAGACTATAACATCAAAGCTGGAGGTTTGTTGCCAACAGAAGTGCACCTGACTCAGATGTGGGGGAGCGAGGAGAGATGGCAAACACGCAGCGCTGTGCTTTCTTGAGGCTCAGATAAAACACACACATTTACATGTAACCGCTGCAATGCTGTAATGTGCTAAAATCACATTGACATAGCAGCAGTGTGCACGCCGAGTGAAAACACACCATCCATTTATTGTGTAATAATAATCTGCTGCGTCTGGCCTGACAGCGCCCACAGGCCGTGAGCTAGACGGCGTCCTTACGCTCCCTTCCTGCCTGAGTGCAGATGGCCTTATTTCCATGCGTGACAAGTCCATGTAAACATGTTACAGAAGTCAAGAACCAATCAAAACAAAGCTGACCGGGCAGTTCAGGACCTGTGGGTATGTCACACTGGATGCTTTTCTGGTAGTGTATTCGTCAAAATCTGACTGACAATGATCTTATTAGCCTCAGAGTGTGTGTGTGTGTGTGAGTGAAAGTGTGTGTGTGAAAGTGTGTGTGTGAAAGTGTGTGAGTGTGTGAAAGTGTGTGAAAGTGTGTGAAAGTGTGTGTGTGTGAGAAAGTGTGTGAAAGTGTGACTGAGTGTGTGAGTTTGTGTGTGCGCGAGTGTGTGAGTGTCTGCAAGTGGGTGTGTGAGTGTGTCTGTGAGTGTGTGTCTGGGTGCTGCACTGCCCCCTGTAGGTGGGACGGGGAAACATGGAGAACCAGTGAGAAGAATAACACTAAATTGTGTGTGTGTGTGTGTGTGTGTGTGTGTGCGGCGAGTGGGTGTGTGAGTGTGTTTGTGTTTCTACAATTTCTGAAAAATAGTTTTTGTTTTGTGGCAATGTTATGACATTATTACATTAACATATACATTAATGCATTTTTAGGTGATCTGGATCGTAGTTTGACAAATCCTACAAATGCATTTATTTTAAGTCTTTACACAACCACTCAGCCTGCTCACACCAAGTCACCACTAGATGGCAGCAAAGACTAAGGCAGTACAGGAGCCTTTATACCAAAACATTCACTGCGTGTAGATGCTCAGTATCACTCTGACGTGTTCACCATGTGTCTGAGAGATGATTTGGGTCAGACCAGATGAGTGCTCATCAATAAGCAGAGAGATGTCTGTGTGGAGTGAGACTGGCGAGTCGAGCCATTTGTAGAGACGCTCCCTGGAGAAACGAAGCTCCCTGGTCTTGTAAAGTCATTTCCACCTCCTCGCATTCCTCCGTCAGGCATCGCTCTTCCAACGCTCCCTCATCCCCTTTAAGGGAAAACAAAGAATAACAGCGTTCAGTCATTTTTTATTCCGCTGCTCGTAGTGATATATCTCACTCCTAAACCAGCTCCTGAACACTGGGACCCCCTGTGTGAGGCAGGACCCCCCCACCCCCCTTCAGGAGCAGGCATCTGGATAGGCCATCTCAGCCCGAGCTAGCCGGGCCACGGGCTTGCGGCGACGTCGTAAATCTTCACATTAACTGCTCTTCATAAATTGCGCGGCAGCGTGCTGCTCAGTCTGGATATGCGGCCGCTGTCACAGTGTGACATGTCAGGCGAAAGGGTGTGAGTTATGCGAGACCACCTGAGCGCCGGGCCAAGGGCGGTGGGACTGAGGCGGTCGGGCCTCTCCAACTGGTAGCGCCGCTTTACGACACAAGGTTAGCTAGAGGACAGGTCGGTCCTCTCTGTCGGACTCCAAACTTTACTTTGGCTTTGAGGTTCACGCTTCACTTCAGCTCGCCCGGTTATGAAAACAGCGGCGTGCTGTGACGCCCCCTCGCTGACTCCCGCCCCCGTCTCTTTGATCTTCGGCCTTTCTCCTCAAGCCTTTTGTTGCCGTTTGATACACTGCTCTCATTCCTTCGCCGCTAACAGTGGAAATGGTAGAAGGGGGAGGCGAAGGAATGAGACGTCCAATCGGGTCTGTGCGAGCGCCAGCAATAACAATCATAAAGCGAAGAATCTGAGCTGGCCGTCTCCTCTGGCGATCGTAATGGCCGCAGATGGCTCCTCCAAGGCCGATTTGCCTCCGCTGGATGAAGTCTGCTAACTTAACTGAGACAGGAGGAGCTGCCGTTAGTTCCAGAAAGGCCGAATTAAAGTGAATTAACAACACGGCCGGGATGAATTAAGAAGCTCTGTATAAAATATTGGTCGGGCGTGTCTCAGTCTTGGTGGCTCAGCACCGTGTCATCTACGAGTTCAGGTTATGAGAGCTCATTTAGAGCTCATGTGTTCAGGAAATGGTCTGCAGTGGTTTTGGATCTCTGTGAAATAGGTGATTGTGTTTCGGTTTGTTGCTCCTGCTTTTGCCCTCGGCCAAGGCAGCAGTGTGGTCACCTGGAGTCTGTGTGCTGCACTGCCCCCTGTAGGTGGGACGGGGAAACATGGAGAACCAGTGACAATAATAACAATAAAGGTTTCTTTCGTGTGTGTGTGTGTGTGTGTGTGTGTGTGTGTGTGTGTGTGTGTGTGTGTGTGTGTGTGTGTGTGTGTGTGTGTGTGTGTGTGTGTGTGTGTGTGTGTGTGTGTGTGTGTGTGTGTGTGTGTGTGTGTGTGTGTGTGTGTGTGTGTGTGTGTGTGTGTGTGTGTGTGTGTGTGTGTGTGTGTGTGTGTCATCCTCGTCATGCTTCCTGTGAGCAGAAGAAGCTGGTGATTACAGACGCATATTAATAGCAGGGAAGCTCCTCTTCATTTATTACTGTGAGCTGAAAGAGATCCACGTTCTGTGTGTGTGTGTGTGTGTGTGTGTGTGTGTGTGCTTTGCGGTCTGTGATTACAGTGTCATTTAACCATGTCGGCCCTAATTGCAGACGGGCGGCGTGCTTGGCAGCCTGAGCCTGCGGTCTAAAGAAAGCACATTAAAGTGATTCATTTGTAGCTCACACACGGCGACAAATAAACACTGTGCGGAGGCTTGCGCGGTCGTCAACACAATGCTGACATGTACATGCGGTGAACACGCAGAGGCCGAGCCTGCAGTGCCTCAGACGGTTCAGAAACGGGATCCTTATTGTTTATGGATCAAAGGTGACAGAGCTGCACTGCTGCTTGGCTCTGTTTGCTCAGCCAGCAGGGGGCGCCAAACACCAAAGGCTGAGGTTGAACCCCCCTTTACTCTGGCTGTGTGTGTTCTGAATGTTCTCTGACAGGGTGCAAATAATGAGTGTTTTCATTATCGGTCCAGTTATGGATTATATGTCGACCTATAATATTCACAATCTGTGTTTATTTAGTTCCCAGATCCCAAACTGATCTGTGCTCAGTGTGTATGTCTTCTTTATGATGAGACATTTAGATATATATTATGTTATCATTCCTTATGTATGATGATAAACTTACAGCAAATAGCAGAGGCCATATATGAAACTTTAGTGTGGGTGTTTGTTTAGTTTTACAAAGTTTTTGTTCAGAATTTTTTCCCCCTAAAATTTCACATTTTGTGCAGTTCTAGATTTAATTCATTTTATTTTTTTCCCAGAATGATCTTGTTGTGTGGTAATAAAGTGAACTAATCTAACCTGTAACTAAATACCTGCACACACACAGATCTCTAGCTCCTCCTGTGGACCAGTGTTGGATTTGCACCCGTTGAGACTCCAGTTCCTATTTTCACCAACATAATATTAAAATATGACTGAGGATCTTTGTCTGGTTCTTTGGTTGAACGTGTCTTCTCCAGTTACTGAAGCGGACATCAGGCCCGTGTTGTTGTTGTAGCTGCAAAAGTAGAGGGATCGTTTTGTGTCAGAGGCCAGAATTAACCTGTGGGGGAGTGTGAGGTGTGGCATTGACCTGGCAGGTGTGTGTGTGTTTGTGTGTATGTTTGTGTGTGTGAGAGCGTGCGTGTGCCTGTTCTTGTCCCGCCCCGCTCCCAGCTCCCCATAACAGGAAGTGGCGAGGTGAGGCCAGGGTTTATGGGCTAATACAGCCTCAAAGGAGCCTCTTGTTTTGAAACAGAGCTGCAGCTCTTCGTGCTTGTTTTCCATGTTGGTCTGGCGTGGAACGCTTTGACCCTGGCACCGGGGCAGGAAAACATGACACCGGCCAGAGCTTTGAACGCCGTGGGGACGGGCGAGGGGGCTGCCAGCCTCCGTGCCCATCCCATCCCCTGTAAGGTAGAAACAGGTTAGGATTCAGTGCCACCTGACCGCCAACCTGCAGCAGCTGGAGAAATCACCACGGGAGAAATTGAGAATTCCAAGTGAGAGTATGGAAATTTGAAAAGGAGAAGGTCCGTTGTTTCTGAAATAGTTCGAACGAAGGGCCATTTAGATTTAGATACCACACACCCTGACACACACACCTTACAGATCCATTCAGGCCCCCCAGCTCACCAGTGAGAGGCTCAGTACAGGCGAACATAGCATAGTCACTGGGTATAGAAGTGGAAACTGTCCGGTGAGATGATATCGGACCCTTTAAGGTCAAATCTTTGTTAGTAGATTTAGATTTAGATTTTACAGAGGTGAGAGTTGAAAGCATCCTGATCCTGATCTTCGCTGCTGCTTCAGACTCATGCTACTGCTTCCCAGGATCAGGGCCTAATGTAGCCTAAAATACGCCTGTCAGTGCCTGGAGGACAGCGAAGGATTCTGGGTCTCCTCCAACTCCCAGACCCCTTCATCTCCTCCTCCTCTTCCTCTTCCTCCTCCTCTGCTCCCTGCCCTCCGCCCCGGCCGTTACCCCCAAACCAGGAAAGGAGGTACGGGGCCGGCAGTGTCGGCGCACGTGTGTTTCGGAGTGTGTGTCTGTGTGTGTGCGCGCGTGCGTTTACACATGTAGGAGGGTGAGGGGTGGGGGGCTGAGGGATGAAAGCCGTGACTAGTCCGGAATGTTCCAGAGAGTTCCAGAATTTGCGGTCGGAAAGTCTGAGCAGGGAAAAAAAGATGAGGAGTAACATGGGTGAGGGGAACAAGACTTTTGACTATTGACAGGGCTCGCTCTGTCACATACACACACACACACACACACACACACACACACACACACACACACACACACACACACACACACACACACACACACACACACACACACCGTTCCAGCCTGGGCCCGGTCTCTGACCAAAGCTCTTGATTGTAGCCGTCGGACCGTTTGATCCCAGAGCTCGATGAAGAGAAGCTTGAAAATGTTGCATCACGTATCCCTTAAAAGTAGTTTCTGTGTTTGGTCGTGACATCAGAGGAGAAGAAGAAGAGGACGCTTCCATTCACAGGTTCCTTCAGCGTTCCTTCTCCTTACCTGGACGCCGTCTGTGTTGTGAACCACTGACACTATATAAACTCCTTCACCAGGGGGCAGAGGGGAGGGACCTTCTCTCAGTAAGGGCAGTAACTATCCCCCTTCCTGTAACTACCTTTAGCTGAGTGCTACAGCGCCCCTCAGTGGACAGCCTGAGACATGTTCTTTACTTACATCAAAATAAAGGCTCATATTTGTGTGTGTTAATCTTCTGTCTGTGTGTTTTGTGATGCATTTTGACTCAGTTTTACCTTTATCCTTTCAGGATGGATCCTACCTGGCTGAGTTCCTGCTGGAGAAAGGCTACGAGGTGAGACAACATCAGGCTCAAGCTTCACACACACATACACACTCTCTCACTGCAACATTCCCTGGATAAACGGCATCCAGGAGCAGCGGGGGCGTGGAAGGGGTGGTTGACGTAACCCGTCAGTCTGCAGCACCCTCACCCTGATAAGACCCCCTGTGTTGCTGCGAGCCTGTTGACCCTTAACCTTTCCCCCAGAGGTCACGCCATTAACAAGGAAATGGCTGTTTTTATATGCCGGGGCAGCTGAGGTCATCGGCTTTCACCTGCCGCACGATGTGTCGCTCGCCAGCAGAGAACCTCCACACGCAGAGTTTAACGAGCTGCGTGAGGTTTCACACACATGAACAGGAAGGGGGCGGGGCCTAAACATGACTGGGCCACAGTGTGACCACTTTACTGCAGGTACACAGCGGGATGACCTCATCGTATGTGCACACATGTGTGGCAGAGGAACGACCGAGTCATCCACAGGCCAGTCACAAGTCAAGACCAAGTCACAAGTGTCAAGTCACAAGTCGTTCATTAAGAATTTCCCAGATTTATGTATGAATATCATTTGTGTGTTGTATTTTACTTAATTAAATTTGCACAGATCACTTTGCCTTAGGTTTGAGCCTGTTTCCATCTCGTCACACCTGCAAATCAGAGTGCAACACGTAAATAAGAAGGCGCATTTCTTTATTTTCCAACATACTTGAAAACACACACACACACACACACACACACACACACACACACACACACACACACACACACACACACTGCACTAAGCCCCGATGTGTTTTCCTGCCAGTAGTTGAGTGATTTAATTTCCCCTCAGATGTGCAGCAGTAGCACCACACACACACACACACACACACACACACACACACACACACACACACACACACACACACACACACACACACATAGAGGAAGTGGACTCGCTCCAGGTTGGAGATGCTGATGTTGGAGGGGAGAGGCGGGGGGGTATTGAAGAGGTGTACACAGGCAGACAGGAAGTCCACAGTGAATAAAGGAAGGGAGGTCGGGCCACACTGATGCCCCCTCCCCCTTATCTTCCCTGAGCAGAGCTTCCTCGCAGACCCCCCACAGAGCCTGCAGCCAGCGTAAATAGGTTTCACAGTAGTATTCCACAGATACCCGTCTGTTTTCCACGCTGCCTGCTCCTGTACACTAGGAGGCGCTGTTTAGTCCTGCTTTGATTCTTGCCCGTCACACAGTGGGATTAAATGTAAATGAAGCGTCACAATATTTACACCTGTGCGACTGTATCAAGATGATGATGCTACATTTTCTTTGCAACTTATTTTCTGTTGTGGTGTGTTGTCCCCCGAACGCACAGGTCATGTGATCACTGCTTCCTGGTTTCCCCTTTGTTTCTCGCAGGTTCACGGTATTTTGCGGCGTTCCAGCTCCTTCAACACGGGACGCATCGAGCATCTTTACCAGAACCCCCAGACACACACGGAGGGCAGTAAGTGTTGACCCTCACACACCAGAGAGAAAGGTTTTACTGACCTGGCTAATACGTTTTTGAGGTCTTGTCTCGTCCTTACGTCACATTTGTCTCCGCTCAGACATGAAGCTTCATTACGGCGACCTGACTGACAGCACGTGTCTGGTGAAGATCATCAACGAGGTGAAGCCCACAGAGATCTACAACCTGGGGGCTCAGAGTCACGTGAAGGTAGGTGTGAACGTCTCGCGTTTGACACCACATGACATGACCGCGCCTTCCCTGGAATAGCGCTTCACTTCCTGTTTAGGGTAGGACGCGGCCACTTTCCTTCTCTTTCTTATTTGCTGGAACCTTTGTATGTTGGTTTGTTGGACTGATGGCGTTTTCCTCATCAACTGCAAATATTCACTCCAACTTGATGCTCGTGGTTACGGACTCAATGAACACGGGTTAAACATGTGAAGAGCAAACTGTGTCACTTTAAAACTCCTGGTAACGCTGCACTGCGTAATGTCATGAAAGAGTTGAGACCCTTTTCAGTCAAGTGTAATGAATTCTCTGTGATGTTTTCAACTTTGTTTGTTGATAATCAATATGTTTAAGACAAGCCCACTCAGTTGATTAATCAGTTTATTTAAAGGCAAAGTTTTTATCCGTTCTCGTTACACAACTTTGCCTCTACCTCACACTACAAACACTATGCTCTCTCCTTCTCTCTCTCGTTTCATTTGTTGGTTTGACATTTTGCTTTTGCACTGTATGGAGCAGTGAAGCGTGTGTGTGTGTGCGTATGTTTGTGTTGGATGTGCAGCAGCAGCAGCAGCTCATTAATATGCTAATCTTCCTTTTACGCGTTTACCTGCTTTTGGTGTGTCAGTAATGGGATGAACATAAACTGAAGCTTTATGACTCAGCTTTTTATTATGAATTGCCCTCATGGAATATGAAAGAAGTGTTTTTCAAGGCGGGAAATGTTTTGGAAAATGATGAAATATCCCCTAAAGTTTGGGAAAGGTCATGGAAATGTTTAATACCAGCGGGCGTGAAGCGCAGCGAGGTTCCTCAGGCCGTTTAGATCAACATCCATCTTCCAGTTTCCAGAGTGAAGCGGCGATTATTCCGATGATGATCTGCTTACGGTCAGCACAGTGGACAGCGGACGGCGCTGAAAGACACGTTGAGTTTCTGGGAAGCGAGCGGCTCTCGCAGGGAGGATGCTGGAGCGGATGGGACAGGAAGCTAGGTTTTCTTGGACGGGTCGGGCCTGGCCACAATGTCCCTTTTGTCTGGGAGCTCCGCAGCGATCCCAGGAGATCGCCGGGCGCCGCCCTCCCCCTCCCCCTTGCCCCCCCACAGGCCGGGGATCTGACACACATTCTCCAGACAGAGCTCAGCTTCCTTCAGCACGGCGGTTTGAGTGGGAGGAGGAGCCAAGAGCTTAGTCAGTTTACAGATACAGATAATAAGAGCATCAGATGTTATGATTCACACACATTCAGATTCTCTTTACATACTTTCTTTACATTCAGGACTTGGTTTAAGTTTTCTTAATATTTTTTTGATGTAGCTTTTGTTTCCTTTGAAATTCTTCAAAAGTTTCAGAAAAAGATGACGTATGAAGGGTTAAAAACTTAAGTAACTTCAGTAACTGAGTAGATAATTCATTGATTCAGAATTTGCCCAAAAGGTTCTACTATAACTGCAAAGATCAAATGTCTCTCTTCTATGAGTTCATTAAGTAATTGAATAACTGTATTCAGGACTGGAACCAAGCAGCATTGATGATTGATCAAAACATGGCAGTCGTAGGAATTTCAGGATGACTTGTAGTCATTTTTGAATAAAGTTGTAGATAAATAATGTGGCTGGCACTAATTTGGTCTATCATAAGTTTGTGTTGGTTAGAATTTGGACACCAAATTCGACACGTTCCTTCACAATATAACTCCTCCAGTCTTCACTCATGCAGCGGGTGTTTGGTTTGATATCACACAGGCGTTCCGGCGTTTTTGGCGGCCCTCCGTGGCACAAAGCAAAACTGCAAGCACATTTTCGGCCCCATTCGAACACAGAGGCGATTGAAAAGGCTTTACAAATGCGTAAAACTGACATTCAAATTACAAAAGACAATTAAAGTAGAAGATAAGAGCATATTGAAAAGCAAATTGAAATTTCTAGTGCAGTGATACAACATGACTAGTTTTAATTCAATACTGACAAAGCAGTCAGCAAATTTCCTGACTGATTAAGCATATTTATGAAGTTACACACTGTCGGACACTTAGATGACAGTGTGATAGATGGTGTGTCATATCTGTGGGATGAAAGAAGGAAAGAAAGAGTGGGAGCGTGAGCGAGGGAGGAGGAGAAGAATGATGACTCCACTCTCCACATCCTCTGTGGTCAGAGGCCATGACTCTGCTCCCACCTCCCACACGGAGGATCATCCCAAGGCCACACACACACACACACACACACACACATCCACTTCCACACACCCTCAGAGTGACAGAAAATCCCCCGTACCTGTCTGTCTGTGTGTGCGTGTGTGTGTGTGAGGCTGTCTGGTGTTTATTTGTTTCCACACCAATAAACCCGTCGCACCACACGCTGCCCGCTCTGAACAGCTGATCCCTCTGGATTACTGGCAGCGGCGGCGGCGTGGAGCAACTTCCAGTCCGTCCCACCGCAGAGGAAAAGCTGCCTCACAGCCGCCGCTGGCCGCCTCGCTCAGGGAATCCCTGCTCGGACCGGCCCGGGGACGCTGTGTGGGTGCTGGTTTCCGCCCGGAGAGAGCCGTCAGTGAGAACAGAGCCCAGTTTGTACGAGATGCTGCAGGGGTGGAGGGGGTCGGGGAATAAGGGACTAGGAGGGTGGGGGGTAGGGGGGGGGGCACTGGGGGGGTTTGAGACGGAGCCAGCTGCAGAATCAAAAGAGCAGCAACAAACAAAACAGAAGGGATTGTTTGTATTGTCTTTAGTGGCCCGTATCAATAGAAGAACTGTGCATGTGGATTGTTTTGATCTTCTCTCTTTTTAAAAGGAATCCTCCAGGATTTCTGTGACTTTGACCCTCCGTCCAGGGGTTCTCATAATGGGCCGGGGGGACGCCCGGAGGTCCGTCTCATGCGGCCCTGGTTGCGCTAAAAGTGTGTGAGAGGAAAAGCTTGAAAGTTGTTATGGGGATGTGTCTGATCTGAGGGTGGCGCTACAGGAGGGGCCGTGCATCGTGAGAACGTGAATCCTCTGACGAGCACGATCATCCAAAGTTCAGAGAAACTCCACAGACATGACTGAAGCTATGGGCTGCTGAGCGATGCAGACTCTTATGATGTATGCCTGAAGAGAGGACCAACGTCAGTTCTTCATCGGAGGGTTTGACTCCATTTCAATGTTTTACTCAGCAAAGTTCCTCACAGGAACGACGTGAACAACCAAACCCTCCACGTTCGCCCGCCAGTATTTCTCCACTTGCAGCCGTCACAGTACACACAGGAATTATTAACACGCCTCAGTCCTGACACGGAAATGATGAGGAGGAGGAGGAGGAGGAGGGAGAAGAAGAGGTGTTGGGAGCGTCCTCACCCATCTTCATCTTTATCCTCATCTTCATCTGTGACGTATCGTTGAGCCCCTTTTCATTGAACTTTGTCGTAGTCTGAACTATTGTTTTATTTGTTGATGCGAAATTTTCAGAAAGCAAAAACCTTCACTTTATTCATGTTGAAGTGCCTTTGTTTTAAAGGGACAGTGCACATGAATATGTATGTGAATGTGTCCGTAGTTTGGTTGATGAAATTGCAGATTTTGGTCTTTGAGTCCTAAACATGTTGTTCTGTAATGTGACAGTAAGCCTCCAGAGCTTTGAGCTGCATTTAGCTTGGTTATTATTAATTAATCAAGGGTCAGAAATCTGCCTTATTTTGGTCTATTTGAACATTACTGATCCTCATTCTAAGTCATTCTTAAAGGTAATTGATGGAATGTGGAAACAATGTCCCTGTACGGCAGATAGGAAGAGTTTAAGGACTCAAATGTAGAACAAACTGACTTAAGAACATGGAGATCCCTTCCATAAACGAAGTGTTGCATCAGAGTGAAGTTCATCCTTCAGCTGTTGTTGTTATAGTAACAGTGTTAATGGTCTGAAATGCTGCTCCGTGTTAACACTTTAGTCTCAGGAGCAGATGTGTGTGTGTGTGTTGTTGATGCCTCTGGTGTCTCTGTGAGTTAGTGAGGACAAAAGCTCAGCTGTGACTCAGGAGACTACAGGCTTTCACACACTTCCTTCGTCTCGATCCGTAATGATCCAGAGCCCAAGCCCCCTCAGAAGGACGGATCACGCTCCCATTATCTTCTTACTGCGCTGTCTCGCTCTTCCGGGTTTCTCAGCGGCTCCCACGCCGCAGGGTTTAACCCCCCCCGCTGTGTGTGTGTGTGTGTGTGTGAGAAAGTGTGTGTGTGTGTGTGTGTGACAGGTAGAAGGTTGAGCGTTTGTGGCTCAGGGCTCCTCTGGGATGAACTCGATCCGTTGTCCTCGTCCCTTGTCACCCTTATCTCCATCCTCTTCCTTGTCCCTGTCCTCACCTTCATCATTGTCAGCCTTGATCGCGTCCTCATCTCATCCTAGTCCTCATGCTGTATTCTCATTCCTGCCCTCATCTTCATCCCTGTCCTCAGAGGGGGAAGTAGAGTGGGTGTGTCTGTGGCTCTGTCCTCTTTACAGATGATCTGTGTCCATTGTTACGTTGCCTCATTTAGTCCATTTAGTCTCGTCCATATGTTACCAAGCTGTCAGCATAAGTCGGCGCCTTTGTCTTCAGTCACATTACATCAGTTTACTAGTGTAATGAGCGTTTCAGCCTCACGGTGGTGCTAGCATGAATATAGGTCCTTAGACTTACGATAGATGATATCAACAAATAATGATTAGTCACCCTTCCTCTCCTCACCCAGATGGAGAGAGTGATGAGTGGTCTCCTCTTCTTCACAGCTCATTGGCTGCGTTTACTCACTCTCTGATTGGTGTTTACGTTGTTTCCATCCAATCAGCCCTCAGCCAGCGTTTCCTCCACTGGAACCAAATTAGTACAGTGGCCGCTGAAGCGTGTGTTTTCACCCTCCTAGGACTCATTAGTTGTGTGTGTGAGTGTGTGTGAGTATATTCAGGGTGCCGTGTTTTCCATTGTTGTTCATGTCCCTCTCAGAGTCCTGGTTCCGGTCCAAAGGGAGACACAGTCTATCTGCTCAGCCACATGTTCCGTGCCTGCTGCCTGTTGAATGAGCAGAAGCGGGGCGGCGTGTGTGGCAGTGCCGGCGGTCATAGCGGCTCCCCGAGCGGGCCGATCCCCGAGGCGTGTTTGGGAAAGGTTAGGCCTTCATACTTAGACGGGCTGCCTGGCTTAGGTGGGTCAGAATTGAACTTTAAGCTTAAGAATAGGCTGCGCGCTGCCAAGAGCAACAAGTCTGCACTTTCCCCGCTCGCAGGCAGGGAATGTTCTGCGGTGGAGCTCTGTGGGAGAGACTTGCTGCTCCGCTCATGAGTCAGTTCTTTTTCTGTTGTGCAGAAGAAGCTGCAACACATGGAAATGTGCAGTTTGGGACTGGGGTGGGGGGGGTGCGAGGGGATGGGTGGGCTTTTTGAGGTTTGTTAAGCAAACACAGCAAGTCAATAAATAGAATCACAAAGCTAAATGTGATCGCGTCTAAATCCGTGTCTCAAATCAAAACCAAAATATGTCAAATCAACCTCGACCTTCAGCGTGACACACAGGAGCAGCCAGAGCTCAGAGTGCAGCTTCACCTGAGACTCACAGGGGGCAGCAGTGAGCCACAGTGGTTCAATCCCCTGACAGTTGAAGGTGGGGAGTCAGAACCCTCTTCTGCTGGGACTCTATAGACGCGGGGGAGGAGCTTCACATAGATGCTCAAGCAACGCAAAGTCGTTCTCGCAAGTGATGTTTGACGTTTTCTGCTGTTTTTTTGTTTTGGAGAAAGTCCCCGTAGAGGTCACATTTTGACATTACATCTGATCTGCAGGCCTGAGCATCAATCAAACATTGTTCGAACACATCAGTACAGTTCAAAGAGACTCAGGCAGTTATTCAAATACTGGAGTAAAGATGATTGAATATCTGACAGTGAAAGAGTTCAATAAATGGTAAACGGTTACATTTCAGTCAGCTGAGTTAAGACACACACAAACACACACGTCCACACGACCAACAGTCTATAAAAGCAGTGAACAAATAATCCAGCTAATTGAAAATATACAAACAAATAATGAAGAACGAAATCAAGAAAAACAAACTAAATAAATACATTGAAAGTAAATAAATTGGGCATATCTCTCTGTCTCTCTCTGCCTCTGTCTCTCTGCCTCTGTCTCTCCCCCTCCCTCTCTTAACAGTTGCTCCGTCCCTGTCTGTGTTGAGTGAGTGAGTGAGTGATCGTCTGTCAACACGAGCAATCCCTCACATTTATCACCATTAAAACACGACTCTGGATCCTCGTCTAATTAATTTGCTGTAAATTGCCCCGACGGAGGAACAAGTAACCAAGGATTCACGCTAAATATTTATGGGGCTCATCAATCTTCGGGTTGCTACGTTCTCCAGGCAGACGTTTGGCAATAACAGGATAGGAAATCGGGGCTGTTCTGTAATGATTTATCAGCCGCTGTGATCAGGCAGCAGAGTTAATCCAGGTTCAAGTGATCTTCACTCACTAATCCTGACTAAGCCTCCTTTATGCTGCTGCATGAGGGTTTATTTTCCCATGAAACTAAGTATAGACTCTATTGACAGGCGGCATCTTGCTTTTATTACGTGTGTTTATGTTCTGGAGTGTGTGAACACAGATAATACTAATAATGATGTCATTTAGTCACCAGGCTAGCACAAGAGATTCAATCCAACAGATCATTTAATTATGATGAGATTTTGTCAGTTCATATATTTATTTATCTTCATGGTTAATATTTATTTTTTATTTTTCAAAATAACAACCAAGGCCTCACACCGTCTTAGAGAAGAGAGTTTCTTTGCAATCAATCATTCTGTCCACATATTTCTTTGTATAATTCCTCTAGAATCTCTGGAAATGTTTTTTAAAAGTCTTTTACTTTGTAGAATATTCTAGAATGAAGTTAAAAAATTCAATCATAATCTCACATTTATGTATAATTTTAAAAGTGTGTGTGTGTGTGTGTGTGTGTGTGTGTGTGTGTGTGTGTGTGTGTGTGTGTGTGTGTGTGTGTGTGTGTGTGTGTGTGTGTGTGTGTGTGTGTGTGTGTGTGTGTGTGTGTGTGTGTGTGTGTGAGACTAAACTACTACTACAAATTTTACATCAAGCACACTGAGTTTACACAATGAGTGCAGTGCTGTGTACACAGTTCAGTGTACACAGAGATTTGGCCCATAGGTGTTTGTCTCTGGTGTGTCTGTGTGTGTGTACGGAGGGATTAGTGTGAGCGGATTCATCATTATAGCTTAACATTGTATATTTACCAAACAAACTTTGCTGTGGCTTTGTTATTAACTGTGCAAAGATCACAACATAATGTCAATTTAATCCATTGGCACCGATTTGAATAACTGATGATACTTTCCCTCAAGTATTTAATGATGAAGGAAGATTTTGCACGCTGTGATGACTTCCCTGAACATCTGATCCGCTCTCAGTCGCTGCAGGCGTTCACTGATCAGGTCCACAGGCCTTAGGTTGGACCACTACGGATCCTTGTTGCCATTTCTTAACAGTGCAACTACAGACTATGTCACAATAAAAGCCCAAATGCTACAGAATATGTGTCAGGAGGCGTCACTGCCCAGATCTCCTCCTCTGGCTGTTGTCAGTGTGAGGGCCCAGTCTGGTTCCCCCAATCTCACCCATGCTCCCCAGACTTGTGATGTTCAGTCTCACCGCTCTCCTCGCCGTGACAACAGCACGACACCCAGCCTCCCGCCGCGCGTGAGTAGGCGCCGGGCCGTGTTTGCGTAACATGTGCCATGCATTTGGAGCCGCTGCTGCTCCCTGAAGGCTTTAAGAGTGAATCTAAACCGACAGCCGTGATGTTTAAATGCACTGAGCGCTGATGAAAGGTGCTGTAATTGTTCTTTCACAATCTGTAAATTCCCTTTTGCAGTGTGTCCCAATCCGTCATCTTTCCAGCAGGCTTTAGTTCCTTCAGTTGGAGCTAAAGTACGGTGTGTACGTGTGTTCGTCTGTGGAGTAACTTCTTTGAGGCTTGCGGTACATTTACGAAAGCGTGCCGTAACGAGCTATGAGCTCACTTGTTTGGATCGCATCGCGGCGATGATCGGAGGCAAAAACAACAGAAGGAGAGCGAGGAGAGAGAGGAGAGAGGGGAGGGGGAGTGCATGAGTTACAACACGAGACGCTAATCTGCTCCAGTGTGATTGTTTGAGTGTTGGGTTGACTTTGTGAAGTTGTTATTGTAAAGCGCGCAATCGCGTGTGTGTGTGTGTGTGTAGGCCGCAGTGTTTGCTTGTGTGTTTCTAACTGAAGCTGTAAATGTGCTTGTATCCTAGAATTTTTTATATTTTGATTGATTGATTGACTGACTGATTGGTCAATGTATTTCCTTTATTATTTATATGTTCCTATATTTATTGGATCTTCATTTTCTTCTCGTTTTCGTAGTGCTCAGTGGCCAATTTGAACTCTTTCACTTCCCACTTTATAAACTTCTGAACTTTTTCCACATTAGTGTGTGTGTGTGTGTGTGTGTGTGTGTGTGTGTGTGTGTGTGTGTGTGTGTGTGTGTGTGTGTGTGTGTGTGTGTGTGTGTGTGTGTGTGTGTGTGTGTGTGTGTGTGTGTGTGTGTGTGTGTGTGTGTGTGTGTGTCAGGAGGTGAGCTTGTGGTCACACGTGGCTCCAACCTTCTGACCGTAGCGTAGGCGTGCGGTGCTGCCAGACGTGTGAGTGGCAAACGGCAAACTGATCATTAATCAAACTCTGGGCGCTCGTCGGCGCTTGACTTGCGTCGGTCGCTCACTTTTTCCATCTCGGCTGCAGTGGAAAAAAAAATCAAATCTCCATTGTTGGAGTGTTTCTGCTCCAGCACCTCTGGGTCCCTTAAAGACCCAGCAGAGCTTCATATAGACTTTATACGCTCATCGGGGGGAACAAAAGCCTTTTTTACGTTCCAGGCCGGAATGCTTCAATTCGAGCCCGATCCAATGTTTTTGTTTTGAGGGTTCACATTGATGTCACTAAGCAGCACCTTTGTTATTTTTATTTTACATTTTTGCCCCTGAAAAGTGAAATCAGGGGGCAACAAATGTCAGGTGACAATCTGCTGTGAAAGAGCTCAGAGCGTGAAGGAACCAGTACGAAGGGAAGATGAGAGAATAGCATCAGAAACGCAGCTGTAATCAACATGCTGACATTCACTCGCTGCACTTTTTCTGTTCCTGATGATTACTTTGTTCCTTCCTGCGAAAGATGGACTGAGGAGAACCGAGCCATCGAGTCCTTCACATGCAGGAAGACGCAGTGGATTCAGTCGTGGAGAAGAAGCTTTTGTAGAACGAAGCACGAGAGAGAGAGAGAGAGAGAGAGAGAGAGCAACATAATGATATTTAGAAAGACCTGCGTCAGATCCACATGGAACAAATTTGACCTGAAACGATCTTGATCTGGTTTGTTCACACCGGCGAGGCCAAACCATCTGTAATTTGAGTGCAGCTTATCGAAGGTATCACAGGTGTGATTTACGAGATTAAACCGGTTCTTCCTCCGGTCGTACCTGTTGAAACCCCTCGGGCGCATCTATGGTTGTCACACAGTTTGAGTACCTGATGTAAAATCGTTTGTGCCCTCACAAAGAGTAGACAGGTGAGAAATTAGTTTGATCCACGGCCCTTTTGTCCCGGCTCGCACCTGAAAGCGACTCCTCACCCTCGGGCCACCGCAGGATCGCAGTTAAGATCATGATTGCTCCTCCTCATCATCGCCATTAGCGCTCATATCAGCCACGGTCGGTGAGAATCCATGCGAGGAGATGCCCGCCAGAACAGAGCTGATAATGGACGCGCCCCGCTCCGTTTGTGGTTTCTGCTCTGCCAGGAGAACGTCGATCATCCCGCCGTTGCAGCCTGTCTGGTTGGCCGAGGTTGTTATTGTCAAAGCTGAGCGTAGAGTGGCCTTGTTGCTGCACACAAGCTGATGGGATGTTCTGTGTTTTCAGGCTTCTCCAACACGCCGTGAACACGTGAGCGCGCCGAAGGTTATTTTCACACAGAAGCAGAGTCTTCAAAGCATCTTTGTGGGGCTTCTGAAAGACAAAACTGAATAAAATAGAAATGGGCAAAAACTCCTCAAACTAAACTGAAAAGGAAGCAACATTAAGAAGTGGAATTAAGAAGAATATTAAAATCTAAACTAGCCAAAGCAATTGAACCGAAATGACTTTGAGACAGACGGACAGAGAGACAGACGGGTAGATAGAAAGACAGACAGGCTGGCTGGCAGAGTGAGGCAACTGACAGACAGACAGGCAGACTCTGGCTGTGCTGTGCTCTGGCTGTGCGTCCCTTCAGCCTGACTCTACTCACCCCGCAGAGATTCACGTGTTTGTTTTGATTAAATCGTTCTTCACTATCGCCTCGTAAATCAAACGCCGCCGCGTCGAAACGTTTATCATCGAGAGAAATTACACGGTTTAATTTCAGACGCCCTGAGGTCACAAAGACGAAGAGAAAAAACAAATGATGTGTGAAACTGTGCAGAGAAGTTTGACCAGACCTTCAGAGTAAAAGCAAAACACTTTGATATGCAGTTGTTGGAGTGAAACATAATGATTTTCTTTATATTAAAATTCCACAATATTAAATATTTTAAATTGTAGATGCTGCAAATATTTGACTTACGTGTCGGAGTTTCGATTGTTAACAAAGGTTAAATAATCCTGACCCATATTTTCTCCTCACAGAAACATTTATTGAGGTGTTATTAAAGGAAAAAGAAGAACATGTAGGACAGATGCATTTGTAATTGCTTTAAGATGAAGTAAAAACAGTTTTAAGAGTCGATGAAGATGTTAAGTCCAAATAACAAGTTCAGAACAAAGCTTTTATTCTGAAAGCCTTGTGTTGGTTTAAAAGAACGAAATAATGTTAAATGGTTAAATATTTTAATCTTCTTTTTATTTATTTTAGCAAGTATATATTTGTTTAAATCAATATTTTACCTTTTAATTTAATTCACTATCATATTTTATATATTGATTATACAGTATGTACTTATTTCTCTTGTTCTCAATATTTTTTTTAAACGTTTTTTTCATTTATGTTTTATTTTATACGTATTTCCTGATTTATTTCTGTTCATCCTTTGTTCGTTCTATTCCCAGTTTCTCAGATTTAATGTTTCAGGCGTGAGAGGCTAAAGCAGAGCCCAGTGCCACTCAAACCCCGTCAGTCAATCTAAACAAGGTTTAGGTCTCATTTCCCCTCCGCTCCTCTTTACTGTTGCCATGACAACACATTTACATCCACGTATAATGTGTGGCCTCCATGTAAGTGAAGCTTTCCTCATGACCATTGTTGTCTCTCTCATAACTCAGAGCCACGAAGATGGACAGAGGTGACACGTTTAGCCAAGTTCAGCGTATAGTGAAGTGTGTAGTGAAGTGTATGGTGAAGTGTATAGTGAAGTGTGTAGTTGGCGCCTCGTGCGTCGCCCTGAAAAAACATTTGCGAGGGTTGAAACCCTCTCAGGCATGTTTTGTTTGGGCTCCAACATGTCAGGCCGCTCCATGCAAAGTCATCTCTCCAAGTGGCCTCTTACAGGCCACAGACATGCTCAAGCTACAGTAAGTGACCCTGATTCTCTCTCTCTGTGTGTGTGTGTGTGTGTGTGTGTGTGTGTGTGTGTGTGTGTGTGTGTGTGTGTGTGTGTGTGTGTGTGTGTGTGTGTGTGTGTGTGTGTGTGTACGTCTTGTTCTTTTTTGCCGTTGAATTCGACATACATGGGTGAAGATGATGATGAAGGTGGGAGGGGGCAGAGGAGCAGCAGATAATTAGTGAGGAGATAATCTCTCTCTCTTTTTGTGTGCGTGCGTGAAAACTCCAAAGAAAACATTGCACAGTTTTCTTAACTTTAGTCTGCACTCAACACATGACGCACATAGACACTCTCTCTCTCTCTCTCACACACACACACACACTGGGAGTTGGGCAAGTAATGAGTGGTTTGTGGGTGTGTGATATTGTTTTGTAAGAGTTAGAGGTTATTTTAGTCTAATTTTGAAGTACTGGTACGACACGTATCTGACACCTGCTGTGTGTGTGTGTGTGTGTGTGTGTGTGTGTGTGTGTGTGTGTGTGTGTGTGTGTGTGTGTGTGTGTGTGTGTGTGTGTGTGTGTGTGTGTGTGTGTGTGTGTGTGTGTGTGTGTGTGTGTGTGTGTGTGTGTGTGTGTGTGTGTGTGTGTGTGTGTGTGTGTGTGTGTGGACAGGACACATTGCAGGATGCTCTCCAGGCTGTTTGCGCCTGTTTGTTTCTAGAAGCGACTGAGACTTTTCCCTCTAATGAAAGCTTTAAAAAAGAAATTATTTAGCCTTTTGTCTGATATTATAAATATTTTATTTTAGTGGTCCAATTCTCAAATGTAATAGAATTAACAAACCTTTTTTTTGCAAATCGCAATTTTTATCATGATTATGATTTCATGTTTAACAAACATATATTAATGCACAATTATTCAAATGACTATTAATAGTAAATCAATAAATAATTCGTCTTATATACCATCCCTCATGTCTCAGGCTGATCAGGCTGCTTAGGTTGGTCTCCTCTGCCGTCGTCAGCCTGTTGGTCCTCTGAGCTGAGAGGACGTTAGAGCAGCAGACGCTCCTTCACTCAGCACACAGACGCTGCCCATGTTTACCAGACCCCAACACATTACAGGAGTGTCACTCAGCACTGGAGTAACCCCAGGGACACACACACGCACACACACTTTTGTGCTGAGCGTCGTCTCTCTTCTCGAGTATCGATTCTGACTTGTGGGCTCAGTAAGAAAATCCGCTCCATCATAACCACATGTGAAGACTCAGTGCTACCGTGCCTCATTGCTCCAGATTTATGGATCACACACACACGCGCACACACACACACACACACACACACAAGGAAACAAAGTGAAATTGTAGTAGGTACAAAGAACGCGGATGATAATATGAAATTTGGAAGTTGAATCCAAATGTTTTCAGCTCCAGTTAGTCTCTAATCATTCAGCAGGATAAGAGTTTGAAAGTAAAACACAGTGAGTGAACGCAAAATACAGCCAATACACAAAATACAGACCTCAAACAATGGAAATTATAATAGCAACAATACAAAATCCCTGAATGTAGAAAGTGCGAAGCAGAGGGAGAACGTTTAAAGGAACCAAACCTGAACATGACAATCATCTGCACGTTCAATGCAAACCTCATGTGTGTTTGCTTAGAGTTAACAAAACCAGATTAGGTGGATACATTGATTTACTCAGTCAACACATTTACATGCTTGTTTACACTTTGATTATACTCAATACACACAATAAATGAAAAGAATGTCCATATGTAGTTTAATGACCAGACCAGCTGGTTTCCCTCACTCAGCATGATGTCCCAGTGAAGCGTTTCCTGTTTACGTCTTGATTTGTGTTTTCCTTCTTTAATAAATGTAAATAGATAAAGGAGAGTCATTATTCACCCCACTCACCGCACTCAGGATTCACTAGATGGGAATGTGTCAGACCTGATAGATTCTGGCCCTGGACTGAAACCAGCTGGCAGCCGCCCTGATCGCTCGGACACTTAACGATTGTCGAGTCGTGCGTCGGCTTGTTTCGCCCTCGTTAGCTGGTTTCTAAACCCAAAGCTGTTTTGTGATTTATCTGTCGAGCTTTGCCGACGCTAAAGTGTGAGTATGGCATCTACGCTTCCTCTTCTTCTTCCTCTTCTTGATGAAGAAGTGGAAGAGCGCGTTGCACCACAGAACAATGGAGCCGGTGGAAGCAGTCACCTGTTTGCAGGCGCACGGCAGGGGAAATTGTTCTAATCGGCGAGAAATGTAAGGAATCTGTGACGCTGTGGCACGTCTGACTTTGACCCCATGGGAAAGAACATTAATGACAGAACCCGGCGATGGCTGGAACACGCGCGGAATGCTGCGAATGAAAGCTTCGATCTGTATTCCAGCTATTGCAGGCATTTTCCACCGGCAGGAAGCGGCAAAGCGGCACGTAAAAACCATCAGGCTTGCGGTGGAGAGGCCTCATTAGCGGGGAGGCCGCGGCTGGCAGCGGCGAGCGTGTCAGGAGTGTCACTGCGGTATGCTGCTGTTTGCTCACAAGTGTAACCACGGCGGCTGATTGTCACAGACACAATAGCGGCTCTCATTTCTCCATGCGTGTGTGTTGACACCTGCTGTCGGATGGAGCGCTGATCCGCGGCGGCTATGTGATGGGCAGGTCTCTGCAGAATTCCCCAGATAGCAGTTGAGGAGTCTTTTTTTCCAAGCTTTCTGATTCCTTTCACAGGAACAGACGTGAACAATTTCCCCTCACGCCTGAGATCAGATGTTATCAGTCACCTGTTTGGATTGTTAGAGCTTTTATAGAGCTTTTTTATTGAGCTTTTATAGAGCTTCCATGGAGCTTTCATAGAGTGTTCATAGAGCTTTTATGGAGCTGTCATTGAGCTGTGCTGCCTGCCTACATATCAGAATAAAGCAGGGCTCGGGTCTGTAGTACTGCACGTTACCCAGGAGGTCATGTGATTTGACCTCACTGACGGTCAGCATCTCAGATAATCCTTTGTCTCCCAGATGAGCTGCAGTAATCAATCTGGAACTTTCACTCTTATTTGTGTCGTTACAGTGACAATACAAGTTTCAGTCTATAAGCAGTACAACACGTCTGCATACAGCTTGTGCTTGGCTCCTCCTCCTCTTCCCCTGCCTGCACACTCATGTCTTCATCAAAGCACAGACGAATCATTCCATTCGCTGCTCTCAACCTTAATTATGCAGATGACGATGTTATTTACCGAAAGGCTTCTCTTGATGTTCAAAGGTCTTCAGTGTGAGCGGCATTAGTTCTGTTTCCCAGGTGCAGCGACAGAAAACCCACAAACGCAAACACTTGGGCGTCGCCGCTGCCCAGTTTTCCCCTCCATCTCTCGGGAAGAGAGGAAGCGAGCCGCCGGTGGTGAATATGTGAATATGCAGATGAGGTGTACGGTGTCGCGGCAGAGGAAGAGGTTTAGCATGCCGGGGCTTTGAATGCTCCTCTGTGAGGCCGCGCCGGCATCCGCTCCCACGCCGTCAACGGGTAAGGCGACCCGGGGCCGGACCGGACTGCGGTCGGCTCGGCCGGGAAGGCGGCTGGTCCGAGAGGAGAGGGAGGGGGGAGAGGATGAGCGGAGGTGTGGAGAGGGAGAAGATAAACAGGAGGTTCTTCGATACGCCCCACTCACGTATGGTGATGAGACCCAACTCTCGACCACCAATGACCCTCATGAGGTCATGTTTGAGGTCCAGTTTATGTTCCCCTGCTCAGAACTTTGAAATGGTCATTTGGTTCATTTGCGCGTCAGTTTAAGGGTTCGAATCCACAGACGGCTGAGCTCTGACACAGTACCTTACCCTGCTGTCACTCACAAGGTGCTGCAGATCTTATTCAAGTTGGACAATGAGCCAGAAAGAGAGAAGGGAAGAAGTTTTAGGCTCCAGGTCCTTCAGTTCCCTCAAATCACCTGAACTACGAGGTGAAACGTCAACATGACACAATATAAATATTTCTGTTTCCGTCTTATTTCAAGTGTTTCTCACTCAGTCGTCTGACGTCCTGTTGGACTCTGAAGTCATCTAAGGACAAATCTGACTGCTGACTGTGACTCTGAGCCTCCTCCCTGCTGGTGTGTGTGTGTGTGTGTGTGTGTGTGTGTGTGTGTGTGTGTGTGTGTGTGTGTGTGTGTGTGTGTGTGTGTGTGTGTGTGTGTGTGTGTGTGTGTGTGTGTGTGTGTGTGTGTGTGTGTGTGTGTGTGTGTGAGAGAGTGTGAGTTTGGTGGTGTTTACTCCAGCCGCCAGCTGGATGGACAGACGCTGCTCTTGTGGTGGAGCCAGGTTGCTGTTGGATCGTGGGATAGTTTCCGTCCGTGGACCTCTGTCCTTCATCTCGTCCCCTGGGCCGGTCTACGGCTTTATTGATCTTTGTGTCCACGTCAGCGCTGCTGTCACGCTCTGCCTTTAAGACATTTCACCAACTTTCACCAGAATTACCAATGTGTTTGAAAGGAAGTGATTCGTTGAGGCAGAGTCTGGTTCCCAACGCACCGTATGAGCTCAGAACATTCATGGGTTTAAAATATGGGTCAAATCTGTGGAGACCTACTTGACAGACACATTTTGAAAGTACCCGACTCAAGTCCTGGCCGAGTCTTGGGCCCAAAGAAGCAAATGGAAGTTCTTCAAAGTCAGCAAATGATGAATCAGCAGAAAGTGATCAAATGGAACTTTTGACCTTTTATTAATATTCAACATAAACAGGAAACTAAACCCAGCTGAGTTTCCAGCTTCTTCTCCTTCGTGAGCTTTGTGAGCACGTGATTCTTTCGTGTTTTGTGTCAAACTCAGAGTTCCACCAGTCTCCCCCACGCCCCTGCCCCGGTTTTGGGTTTCACTTGTTTGGGCTGCGTCTTCCTGGAAATATTCCTGTTCCATGTTTCTCTGACACCGTCTTTCCTCTGCGCTGGGACGAGCGCTGGAAGATGAAGGAAAGGCATAGAGGAAAAGCCTGATATCTCAACTCTCCCCCCCCCCCCCCCACCCCTTCAAAGAGCGCTACAATGGTCCGACCCAGCATTCCGACCCCTGCTCCCACGTTCCCGCCCTGGTGAGAGAGACGGGCGGAGCTGGGCTGGATGTGAACCCAGGCAATTGTCTTCTTCTAACCTCTCTCTCTCTCTCTGTGTGTTTGAGTGTGTGTGTGTTTGGCTCCATCAGTTTGTAGAACTTTCTGTTGATTAGTTTGAAAAAAGCTGCATGTTGAGACACAGAGCGGAGCGTCGGCCAATCAGCTGATCAGATTTCTTTGCTCTCCCTCCATATCAGGTCCACTCAAACTGCGTCACACTGTATGTTGGTAGAAATCCTTGTTGTATCCGGCGGGTCACCGTGATGACTCAGTTGCTTACGTTAGCTGACAGAATCACTCGCACACACCACCTCACACTGACGTGGGTGTGTTGTCGTGTTTGGAGTGGCCGGTGGCCAGGTTTAATCAGGTGTGTGTAAAAGCCGTCAGCTATCCGGAGCTACGTTAATAGAAACGGATGACGTAGATAACAATTCCGTCACAGAGCCACTCGGAACACTTTTTTCCCAGCCTCACCTCAAGATTGATGACTTGTATTAATGTGGATTACTGACCGTGTGTGTTTATTAGGCTAACTTTAGCCTCGTGATGAAACTCTAGTCATCTGTAAGCCTTCTGTACCATCCACAGTGACGCACCCTAACACAAGCTTAGTAGGACAACAATGGGTGTGTGTGTGTGTGTGTGTGTGTGTGTGTGTGTGTGTGTGTGTGTGTGTGTGTGTGTGTGTGTGTGTGTGTGTGTGTGTGTGTGTGTGTGTGTGTGTGTGTGTGTGTGTGTGTGTGTGTGTGTGTGTGTGTGTGTGTGTGTGTGTGTTTTTGCGTACCCAGTGTCATGCCTGTGATTGATCGGCCTCTCTTCCCGGCCCTGAGCTGCATACTTTAGAGCAGAGTGGACTTGGCCGGCATTCATATGAAAATACGCGGCCGCATTCTGATTTATGTGCCTGAATAAGAGCCAAATATTTCTTAATAGGACTTAATAGTTTAACAACAGGCAGTAATGACGGCGCGTGAGTCCGAGCTGTGCGTCAGCTTGTACCTTCTCACCTCTGAGTCTGTCTAGATATGACCTGAATGAAATGATTGATGCTGTGGAACAATCTGCGGAAGAACACGAGTCAAGTTGCGATTATTTCAAGTCTGGATGTCCGATGTCAGATTGTTGCGTCTGTAAGCGACGTGTTTGCTCTCAGCTGATGATCACACAAGTTTAGCCTGCAGCCTGATATGAGTCTGACCTGCTGCTGCATCAGACCAAACCTTCAGTAGCATGATTGTAGAGGATTTCAAAGCTGCATGCACGAGTATAGATGGAGAAATATGGAGGAGGGGGGAGAAATGTTGTCTGGGAGAACACAGACAGGAAAAGGGGGAGCTGGTGAGAGAGGCGGCGGAGAGGAAGGTGTAGAGATAAGAACGTGTGAGTGTCTGTAATCTGCTGGAGATGATAGCTGGAGGTGCGACAGCCGGGCCCCTCCCATTTCACACCACACCATCACACACATGCACGCATCTTAGTGGGGGGGGGGGAGCGGGGGATCATCGATTTTGTTTGATTACACAATTTGGCAGGGTAAAGAATCAGCACCGATCGTCATCCTCATCGTCTCTGATCAATCTCCCAATCACAGGCTTTGATCTTGGGTTCTGGCCTGGTTCTGGTTTGGAGGAGCTGTGAGCGTTGTGTGTTCACTGTGAGTTCACTGAAGTACAAGTTTGAATCCTTTGGGAGCTTATTCAGCTCAAAACTATTTCGGCTCGTTTCAGTATTCACTTATTTCCACGAAAAAGAGTTTTTTTTATTCTGAATTTGGTTTAAGTTCGATACCAAAACTCAACTTTGGTTTAGGCTTGGGTATGAAAAACAATATGCAGAAATACTGAGGTATTTATAGGCCAGCAGGCAGCCTGTAATTTGGATCATTGCTCGCCCTCTCACAGACACACACACACACACACACTCCACAGGGTCCTGGGTGGGCCTGCAGCACATGGAGGAGTGGTGTAGGTCATATGGCCCAGTGACAGTGACCAGGCTGTGTGTGTGTGTGTGTGTGTGTGTGTGTGTGTGTGTGTGTGTGTGTGTGTGTGTGTGTGTGTGTGTGTGTGTGTGTGTGTGTGTGTGTGTGTGTGTGTGTGTGTTCTCTTGGAGGGGGTGGGGAATAAGTTCAATAACCTTTTTAACTAAATATTTTTTTATTAAAGTCATTTCAGTAGGTGAAGATGAAGAGGAGGGAGCAGCTGTGGGATGTGTGACGTTGCCCCCCTGCCTGACTGCAGCCAAATGGAGCGAGCGGCGGGCGGGGGGGTATGGAGGAGGTGGTGGAAGGTGTGAATGGGGGGCCGGGTCGGTTTGGCTAGGGGTCTTAGATGTGGGGGGGGGTCCTTCCTCCTCCTCTTTGAAGTGATCAGCTCCTCCTCAGCTGATAAAGGAAAAGGAAGTGCTGTGATCTGCAACCAACCCAGGATGGAAATCACATCTGTTCACTCATGTGAGCAGCAGAACCTCCCAGTGAATAACCACGACAACAAACCAGCACATACAGTTCATTGTGTTTTAGATTGGACACAAAAACATTGCCTTCCTCTTCTTCTTTCTGTGTGTGCGTGTGTGTGTTCACGTGTGAGTGTGCTCACATGCATGCACGTGTGTGTGTGTGTTCACGTGTGTGTGTGAGCAGGTGTGATTGCTCCAGTCAGCCCTCTGGTTGCGACGACAGCCGCCGCTGAGGCCTGTTGCCATGTTTACATGTGTGTTTATGTGTGCAGAGCTCAGTGACTGACTGATGGTTAGAGTCTGCAGGCTAATGGAGGGAAGAAGAAGAGAGGAATGAAGGGCATCGCCCTCTCCTTCTTTCTTCTTCTCCTTTTTTGATTGACTTCTCAGGGAGTTCATCATACAGAGGGTTTAGGGTCAAAGGTCAGAGATCAACAGATTAGTAACTAACTAACTATCTATCTTCATGTAGAGGAGCTTCAGAGGCTTTAACACGTGTTCATGGATCCATGAGGGTCCATTCAAAGAAGGTGCATATGGATCCCCTTCATTGAGGCTTTGGCACAGATTCAATGATGGAGAGAGTGTGTGTGTGTTTGTGTGTGTGGCAGAGAGATGTGCCGGGAGGCAGACAGGGACTTTCCAGGCTCTTCTGCATAAATCCCAAGTTTGACAGCCGCTCTGCAGCCCTCAGTCTACCTGTCCTGACTCACAGCACGCACCTGTCCACACGTGTCTCTCTCTCCCACCCCCACCGCGTCCACCTGAGCTGTTTGACTCGTATTTGTTCATTGCCATAGCTGCGGCGGCCTCTGCACTTGCCGAGAAGTTGGAAGGAGGAGAAGACGAAGATGAAGACGACGCCTCTACTTAGAAGAGAGAAAAATGCGGCGTGAGATAGGGATCGGGCTGAGCGGGGGCCGAGGCGGTGGGCGGGTGCGTGTCGCGCCTTGCTCAGATCTGTTGCACATTCACGCTGGAAATCAGTCATGCCTTGCTGGCGACGTCCCAACATTTCAACACTGGAACCTGCACTACTCTGGTTTATTAGGACTTTCATTCTTCCTATATTGTGCAGATGTATAATGTCCGAGGATCAGACAGGCTCGCCTCATTCCTAACAACAAGCTGGAATCTGCTCATAGTTGAATGTAAACTGAGATGGATCATTCCAGAAAAGAACAAAGGTTTAACACTGATGAAAATACCACAGAGTACTGCACAACCTTAAAACCCGAGGTCCATCCCTATAGAAGTGCCTTCGTCCAGACCATCCCATCAAGTCCTGAACGCCCTGAACGCTTCATCTTAATAGTGACGTCATGTTTAACCAGGAGCACCAGCAAAGCGCCTGTAAAGCTCCATTCAAACAACAACAAGCATTTTCTTGCCAAATGTCCAGATTGAAACATGCAAATTTACTATGAACTATTGAAAACACTTCAGAACTTCCAACATAAGAGCATTTAAATAAATAATTTCCTCGAGTGTTTCATGTTACGGTGGCATATGACTCTTCAGTGTAAAGTAAAAGCTGTTTTGACAGTGTCATGGTGGAATGCTCTCCCGACTGATGTCAGGACAGCGGAGTCGCTACCCATCTTTCGCCGCAGGCTGAAGACCCATCTCTTCAAGAAACACTACCCGGATCCTCCCTCTTAGGACATCACCTACTCTGTCCTAGCTCTTCTGATGCTCTTGTTTTCTAATCTTTCACTTCTAATCTGTCCTTTTGTTTTTTCTCATTCATCATAGTACCTAACTTATTGCACTTCTACTCTAGCTCTAGGTATGCTCTTAGCTGTTGGTTTAGGAAGGAAATGCGCTTACGATTTCTTGTGACCTGAAGTTCTTTTATCTACCTTTGTTGAACACACTTATTGTAAGTCGCTTTGGATAAAAGCGTCTGCTAAATGACCGTAATGTAATGTAATGTCATGCAGGTATGTGAATGATGCTTTTCAGGAGTGGAAGCTTCACCGACTGACAGCTGATCAATCTGCTCATTGTGTAGAATTGCTTCATGTTTACATTGCAGTCAATCAGCTCAGTTTGCAGCCTCTTATTGTTGGCAGATCTTAAATAAGACCGAGGTTTTTAAATGCCACAGGTGGCACACGGAGCACTCTGGCCACAATGGAATCCTCAGAATGTCGTGGGTGTGTTCAAGTGTGTGTGCACACTTTTGGGTACAGCAGAATTTGAGGATTGTTGCCGGCAGAAGCGGTAACAAAGCTTTAATTGGGATGGTGTTGCGTCGCCCTGGAGAGCAACATTATTGTTGTTGTGTTCCATTTTAAGAACAGTCTGGTCCCGCCGAGAAAAGCCAGACGAGCACCAATCAAACGGCAAACGCGTTCCAACCCGATGGTGCAAAGCGGCAAACCGACCTCTCTGTCTCTCTCTTCGTCTGTCTCTCTCTGTCTCTGTCTATGTCTGTGTTATTGTGTCTAGTCTGAGGTGAATTGGCAGCGGGAGAGGAAAAAGTAGCACTTTTGTTTTTCTAACAGGTGTGTGTGTTTTTCTGCGCCGTCAAGCATGAGCGATACAATTGCTGCAATACGTGACTGGAGGTGGAGAGATTCCCTCCGTTTCATCACATCAACGCGGCGAGTGGTGATGGAGGCTCGGCGGCGTTGGGAGACGTGTGGGCCGCTGGTGTGGGACGAAACCTGCAACGGCCTCAGTGGGACGAAACTGAGGTCTGGTCCCCCTGGTGTGGGACGAAACCAGCCTCAGTGAATCACCATGAGCATTTTTCCTAACGTACGCATCACCTACACGTTTCCCACCGTCGCTGTGCTTAGAATGAACGAGCTCGTGCTGAGAAATCAATCGGTCAGACTTTCATTACTTGTTGTCCTGCACTACTTTTTATTCTTTTCACACTTGTTTATTATTTGGTTTGTTGTTTGCAACACTCAGGCTTTTTTACTCGCATAGGTCCAGCTTATATTGGTACCATTGGTGTATTTAGTTCCTGCATGGACCATCTACACACCTACACAAAGCCTACACACCTACACACCCAACAGCCTATAAACAAACACACCTAAACACCTACACACCTACATACCTACACAAAGCCTACACACAGCCTACACACCTGCACACCGGTCAATTCCGTATGCATCCTTTACTCCACGTCTGCGTCCTTTTGCAAGTTTCCATCCTGATTTTCTGATGTTTCTACAATATTCTGTAAAGAATATTTTTTTGTTTTCAGCCACAAATGAAATCTCAAATTTACCCTCACACTGTCTTGAATTGAAGACTTTCTTTTAACGTTAACTCCTTCCCGGCTCTCATGCATTTCAGCCGGCCGCCTCGTGCAGGAAGGAGACGAACCCCCTAAATACGTGGGCTTCCTGTGCGTTTAGAGCTCTTAAAGCGCTGCGTTTTCAGGGTGGGGATGCAGACCCCCCAACGCTGACAGAGCTTGGCTGGATTCCCAGAACAGAACAATATCTGCCAGGACGACTGAGGGGCCCAGCACACACACACACACACACACACGCACACACATACACACGTCTGGCCTTTAAACCGTCAGCGCTCAGGCCCTGCCTTACATAATGACAGAGAATGGAGGCATTAAGGCAATTTGTTTGATTTAAGTTGTCAAGGCGTCCTGGACCCTGCCCCTCTCAGCTGGTTTTGATACCCTGGCCCCCCTGTACGTATGTGTGTGTGTGCGTGCCTGACCATTCCTCACACACACACACAGCGGGATGGAAAGGGAGGGGGGGTCTCGGTAAGGGAGTTTTTGTTAGTCCAGGTAGAGGCAAAGCAAGGGAACGTTGACGGATCCAAAGGGGAAAACGTGCAAGGAAGGAAACGTTTTGGAGGAGGGGAGGAGAGGAAGAGCTGAAGGTGGCCCTCTGAGAGCTGGATTACATTCTGGCTGTGTGTGTGTGTGTGTGTGTGTGTGTGTGTGTGTGTGTGTGTGTGTGTGTGTGTGTGTGTGTGTGTGTGTGTGTGTGTGTGTGTGTGTGTGTGTGTGTGTGTGTGTGTGTGTGTGTGTGTGTGTGTGTGTGTGTGTGTGTGTGTGTGTGTGTGTGTGCCAGACTGCCTCCCCCTGGCCTCAGCTGACATGAAGGCAGGTATTGTGCGGTCGGGCTTAGCGAGGAACAGAATGCTCATGTTTGTTTGTATTCAAAGCTGACACCTACAAACTAAAGCTCTGTGATTGACCCCTGACCCCTGACCCTGATGACCCTTGCACAGGATGAGTTGATACAGTGGTGGTCTGAGCACTGACTAACTGTAATTTGAAATAGGCCTAGGTGATGTTTGGTGCCTAGTGAGGGGATGAGCTCAATAGAAAGATTTCTGTCAGAACTTTGAACTTTGAACTCCCTGAGCTCTGACTTAGTTCCTCCCTCCTGAATCTTTTTCATTCAGAATTTGGAAATTCTTTGGTCCACCAGTTAAAATCCTGAAAATTCCACAGGAACGCTTCACACGTTGTAGCCGTAAAATGGCAGAATGCAGAGTGAGAGTGTGAGCGAAGCGTCAGAGGTAATTACACTGAGCAGTGGAGTGAAACTGAAGCTGATCAAAAAGCCTCCCGTCCTGTGTGCGTGTCTGTGTGTGTGTGCTGCGGGGGAATAGAGGCCCAGTGTTGGCGGCTCCAGGTCTCTGTAAGGCCTCTGTATCTGCCGTCTGTGTGGAAGCACTAAAGGGCCGCAGCGTTTCCCCTTGCCGCTCGCTCCAGGTGTGGTGACCACTAACCAGCACAGCTTTTAACCGTCACGCCTGATTTGGAGCCCGGGGCCGAGCTGGCTCACTCACACACATGCACACGCACACACACACACACACACACACACCGTGCAAATACACAACTCACGCACGCGCACATCCATTTCTAATTTAAACTTAATTTCCCCCCCAAGTGTTCATTAAGCCGCCTCCCCTCTCAGCCCTCACCACCGGTAACAGGCATTCTGGGAGTTGGAGTGTTTAGTTTGAGGTATGAGGTTTCTAATCTGCCCTGATGGACTCCAGTAACGCCACATTCCCCGCTCGCTCCTTCGCTCCGCACCGCCGCTTTTATGGCAGATCCTGGCGACTTTATGAGAAAGCAGATCTGTTTGTTTTACACAACGTTCACTCAGACACCATTTCTTCATAAATGGAATGGAATATGGAAGAAATATGGAAGAAATATTCAATACTGGTGCAGAGACTTTGTCTGTCATACATTTTTCACTGCTTATCTGGATTTGGGTTCCAGTTGTACCAACAGGGTGATGGTAGTCAAGGAACACAGTATTGTTTGTTATTGTACTTACTTGCAGCTGTCCGAGTGTCACGGTTTCTGGGTGTAGTTGTCGTGATTTCAGCTCAGCATAGTTGGACAATCAGAATTGCTTTTCTTAAATGGCCCGTTTTCACCCACTGCGCACAATGGGGCTGTACTGAAGAAGAGAAGACGATGATGAGTGTGTTTTTACAGATACAATGCTTCGTAGGTTTCAAACTAAGAACATGGAGGTTGAAGTTCCAGAGGTTCTCTTCTGATCCTTTGTGATTGTCTCTTTTCCAGATCTCCTTCGAGTTGGCGGAGTACACGGCTAACGTGGACGGCGTTGGCACGCTTCGGCTCCTGGACGCCATAAAGACGTGCGGCCTGACGAAGGACGTGCGCTTCTACCAGGCCTCCACCAGCGAACTGTTCGGCAAAGTCCAGGAGATCCCTCAGAAAGAGACCACGCCTTTCTACCCGCGCTCCCCTTACGGTAACGCACACACGTACACACACACACACACTGTAGACCTTAGGTTAGACATGTCATCGGTGCTGAATTATTTGTTGTTCCCTCTTTGTCTAAATCGCTGTGCGGCCAAATAACCACTAAGTCATGAGTTCATGTTAACGTAGTGACCGCTGATAGGTTGTACTATTATTCAAAGGATAACATATGGCCCATTGTACACACACACAGACACACACAGACACACACGTGCAGCATACATACAGTGATTGCTTCAAACCTTTGCACCACTTTCTGTGTGTGTGTGTGTGTGTGTGTGTGTGTGTGTGTGTGTGTGTGTGTGTGTGTGTGTGTGTGTGTGTGTGTGTGTGTGTGTGTGTGTGTGTGTGTGTGTGTGTGTGTGTGTGTGTGTGTGTGTGTGTGAATAGGGGGGGGCTCAGGCAGTGTTGGAGCTCTCCACACACCCCGAGGCTAAAACGTCTGACTGAGGGCTGGAGTGGCTCTCACTTTAACAAAGACACCTTTATATCCACAGCACTCAGCACTCACTTTCAACACACACTCGCGCACACACACACGCTGGCTGTACACGTGTGAGACGGGTCGGGTTTCATGTTCTATGTTGCCTAAACGCTCTGCTCACTGACACTTTCCCCATCTGTCAGCACTCCGTCTGAGGCTGCATGGGAGGCACATACCATCATAAGCAGGGCAGCTCCTCCATTAATTAGACATGGGAGGGGAGAGGGGTCACCATGGCGACCTCCCCTCACCTCCAGCGTACGTCCTGACCTATGGCTTAATCAACGGGCGCCTCCCTAGACTCGGCTCTGGTATTCCCCTCATCACAGAGGGAAGGGAGGGAGTGAGCGAGAGGAGGAGGAGGAGGATGAGGAGGAGGACGTTGAGAGAGGATGAGGGGGAGTTTGGCCTGTTTTGGGTCATTCAGCGGGAGGCTGCGGTTAATGTTCCTGACAGTGAAAAACGATCCGCGGCACCGCTGTGCTGAAGGATGACATGTAGCGTAGTTAGAGCGCAGAAACTTTGCCACCGCGCTCGTTTATTATATCCACCAAACTCATCCTGGCCTGAGCGTTTGTTCCTGGAGCAGGATGTTACAAAGCAGATAGAACTGGACGTCGCCATCGTGGGGTCGAGCCCCATCTCTTAACTCAACGTCACGGTCAATGTGAAACAGAGGATAAAGACGATACAAAAACCAAACTAGGACAGGACGCGCACCAACGTATAATAAAGGAGAGAAACTGTCACAGCTGACAGAACCTTTGATGTGGATCTCTGTTTTTCATTCTCACATTTCCTGCGTTGTTGCCGACGTTTCGCCGCGTTGGTCTGTTAACCTGCGGCTGCTTCCTGTTCTCCTCCCAGGTGCCGCTAAGCTGTACGCCTACTGGATCGTGGTGAACTTCAGAGAGGCTTACAACATGTTTGCCGTCAACGGGATCCTGTTTAACCACGAGAGCCCGAGGAGAGGTGAGCAACGCCGCCGCATGACATGAAACATCAAGCGACCTGATGGTGGCGCTATAACAGATTATGTTGATAACATTACATCACTGGAGAGTCATAAGTGGACTTTTGGGCCTTGGCAGAAGTTTGACCTCTGAGTGCCCCTCCAGCTCTTTATAAAGTCGTTCACCAGAGGAGCACAGATTCACTGAGCAATTTGACGCCACACACACACACACACACACACACACACACACACACACACACACACACACACACACACACACACACACACGCACACATACTCTGAGTGGATTGTGGTCACGTTTTTTAATATGTGCTCTGAGCCCCCAGGGTCGCCAGCGCTGGTTTAACCCGATTTACACGCCAAAATGAAAACCACATGACTGTGTCTGTGCCCAGGTCAGCCGCTCAGGTGTTTATGATTTATCCCCTAATGAAGGCCCCGGCCACGACCCCGGCTGGGGTCAGAGGTCAGCCAGTAAACCCTAATGGGTTACCACAGAGATAGGTGTGGGAAACCTGTGGGGGCCTCTGGCAGGTTGTGCTGCCCCCTACAGGCGACCAGAAGGGTGTGATGGAGCTTTACCTTCATGTCTTTATGTGGAGTGTGTGTGTGTGTATGACTTCATATGAAGACGTGGCACTCTGTTGTCCTTTAAACCTCTTGTTGCCTTTTTGACGCCATTATTTTGTCTGCACTGGGACAGCAAAAATGTGAGAGTTGTTGATTTCAATCTCATTATATATCAATAAATATGTGCAGTTTGACAGAATATGAAAACTTTAAACTTATAATAGCTTGAGGAACATCTCATGGTATGGCAGTAGTGGTTCATACTGGAGTAGTTGCGGTGATCCAGAAAACGTGCCGTGTTTGCTTGAAGAGATTGTAGAGAACATTTGTGACATACGTTTAAAATACTTTGTTGGCTAGAACAAACATCCACCAACATATGAGAAGACAAATGCATTTAAACATAAAGACAGTATCTGTTGTGATCATCTCAGCCGCTTCTTCTCGTCCAGCGGTTGAACTTGAACTTCCTGACGTGTCTGACGCGACCTCTGTCTGATGGATGGTCCGCTGGCCTCCGCTCACTCAGAGGACCATTACTCAGTGTTTTGACTGATCTGCTGAGCTGATTTATGTCTGAAGCCCCGGCCATGACGAGCCAACTGCGGCGGAGGAGAAGAGGAGGAGGTCAGAGGTCAGGAGGATGGATGGCTGCGCCTCTGGCCCTGTGATATGGTGACGTCACTGAGGCGTTGTTTGCTTTTCCACACATACACAACAACAACCATATAAGGCCAACGTGTCCTCGGCCTGCTCTCCAGTCTGTTTCCTTCTACTCTCTCTCTTTCTGCTCCGTCAGCATTTCGGGGTTTTGCTCTTGCCGTGTCTATTCTCAGACTTACGGTCGCTCTGTGATGTGGCCAGATGTCCCACGGGCGCCTTGCACAACCCAGTGTGGCGCTGGCGTTGGCCTGGTCCGGCCAGTGTTTACCCAGGCCCCTGGCGGCCTGATGTGACCCCGTCGCCGCTGAGCTGAGGAGGCGTTTTGGCCGTCACCCACAGAGGGCAGCGTAGGGGAGGGGCCACATTATTTCATAGACTATCGCTCAGTAGTTTGATGCTTTCCTACGTCTTGACTTTCATTTTACAAAACGTCTCCGTGGGGGAAATCCAACAAGATGGACGTCAGCCTCCTTCTACGTTTTCCTGTAACAGTGTTCACGGTGGAAAGTCCAAGTTCTGTCAGCGTTCTACATTTAAATGAAAAGCTTCCTGAGTAAATGCTGAGTCATATGTTCCACGCCCCAGGGCCTGGAGGGGCCTGGAGGGGCAGCGTGACGTCCATGCAGTCAGCAGCAGGAGTTATGAGCTTATTATGAAGGTAAAGTTACAAGCACTCATCATCACATCTCACCATGAGCCTTTTGCTCAGAAAGCCAGATGACCTTTGACCTCTCCTCTCCTCTCAGCCACGCATTAGTGTTTCTTATACCTTTGCCTGCGTATGTTAGCACGCTGCTGCAGAGGTAAAGGCTCCGCCCCCTCACACTCACCTGTGGAGGAACGAGACCAGTGACATCACTGAACAACTCCCACACACAGGAAAGGCTGTGTTGTCATTCTCCCGCTCTGTGTGTGTGTGTGTACAGAGAGAGTGTGTGTGTGTGTCAATACATGTTTGCCTTTATGAGGGAGTTTTTCCCTCTTACAGCAAACGGACTGATTCTGTTCTCATGGTCTCTGCCAAAGTGACCAGACCAGTACTGCCAATAAGTGCTGAGGCGAGGCGTGGTTCGGTTTGGTTGAGCGTGGCATGCAGAGTCACATGGTGTGGCGTGGTGGCTGCTGGGGAGGTCTGGGCACAGGGGGAGCACTTTCACTACAGAGGAGGGAAGTCAGAAACTGCTACTTAAGGGTTGTACTTGAATACAACTTTGAGGTACTCTCCTTCCTGCGCCTCCTCCTGCGTCTCCTCCTGCAGCTCCCAGGATGACTTAATCCCGGCCAGGAATGTTCTCCTGAATTCTCTCGCCATTCCCGTAAACACGTAACCGTTCCACCAATAAACAGCCGACCTGCGCTGTTACGCCACTGAGGAGGGAAAATAAGCCGCCGCAAATCCGCCGTGAAGGAAAGCAAACAGACGGCCGCCTCGCTCAGCGCCCGTTAGCTTAGCTGTTAGCCATAACAAACAGACACTACAGAGGCGGCGGATTAGCTTTAGCAGGGCGCTAAATGGAGTCCACATTGGGGCGACACATGAGACGCGTCTTTACTTTTGTTAGCTTGTGCTCTTGGGAACACAGATCGAGTAGCAGAACCGGAAAGTGTGTTTGTTTGTTCGTGTTCAATAAGAGCAACATATCCAACTCCGTAAGCAGAGACCATGTTTACATTCAGTGTGTACGTGGTGCTGATGCCAGGCTGTGTGTGTGTGTGTGTGTGTGTGTGTGTGTGTGTGTGTGTGTGTGTGTGTGTGTGTGTGTGTGTGTGTGTGTGTGTGTGTGTGTGTGTGTGTGTGTGTGTGTGTTCCCAGTCCCATCCCTCTTTCCCCCCCGAGCGCTCTGTGGTTCACGGTTGGCAGTATAGAATAATATACTGTTATGTTAGGAGAGAAAACCGGCTCGTCGGGGAAGTTTGAGCCACGCTGCCAAAGTCAATGCTGCCCCTTCACACACACACACACACACACACACACTGGCCTCGGCTGCTTTGGTTGATGTTCGGCCTGAAAGGTTGGATCATGTGATGGACTTCTAAGATGAGATGTTTCCCTCATATCAGAGAGGTGGGCAACATGGGGAAGGGGGGGATTCACTGCATCATCACGGAAACACGGAATTCGCTGCTGTTGTTCCATCTTTTATTGCGTCACTTTTGGGTCCAGACGTCATCAGCAGGTCCTCCTCTGGAATTTTGTCACCTGACCTGAAGTTTGTCCTCCCTTCACCTCCGCCCTCCATCTCATTCAGAGGCGAGGCTCAGGTTGCCCCAAAAACACACACACAGGCCTCAGTTTGGCCTCTCCCGGTTTGTCCTAGTATGTTAGACTGAATGGATGTTGTTTAGGTCATATCAGAGAGGTCACTTGTAATGCGACCGAGCAAAGACGAGGAGTCGAGCGATTTTCGCAGCACCTTGTCAAACTCACTTTCGTGTTCTCTCATGTCGCCTGCCCCAGGTGGGAGGGGCCTGAGCGGTGGCGAGGTGAGGCGAGGCTGAGCGCCGCCCAACACCTCCGAGTGATGACAGGCCCCTCCCCCTCATCACGTGATCTGGAGGCGCCTGGACTCACGCTGGGGCGTGACGTGGTCCTGCAGGTTTTCACCTTCACCCCCGCCCCCCACCCCCTTTGGTTTACCGTCTTCACATCTGTGTTTGTTTGAATTTGCCGTGGTAACCAAGAATCCAGTTGACTGAGCGCTCGGTCTAAGTAGCGCTAATTGCCGAGACTCTTGCTCTCCCCCTACCCACGCCAGACACCAACCCCCCCACATGCTCCCATGTGTTTCTCCACACTCTCCCTCTCTTTCCTCACACCTCCACACACCCCGTGTTGTCCGCTCGGTTGCGTCATGCCCGTCCCTCTTCCTCTTTGTCTTCTCTCTCCTCGTCGCCCCCTCCCTCCACATGGCTCCCCCCTCTCGCACGTGACCTCTCCTTCTCCTTGGATGCAGCGCAAAAATTCTCTCCACGCCGACGCTCCACAGATCAGTCAGAACAGATCACGGATTGTGCAATGGCTGCGATGGCAGACGCTGACAGGTCTTTGGCCGACCCCGCAGCCCGGGAAGACTCGTCAGCCCTCCTGCAGAACCGCTCGGCACTCCCACACCTCAGGTATTTGGGTTCATAAGTCACTACAGATAGAGAGGACGAGCCCGACCCGAAGTATCGATGGACCTTTGATGCAAACACACCCGCACGCTCCATGTAAATCCTTATATGGGCAGGAGTGGAGGTGCAGTTTAAAGGGGGCAAATCTACCACAAAGCAGTTTTCACCCTCGGGGCCGTTTGCTCAGAGACACAGCGGGATTATGGGGATTCACAGTTCTGGTCGAGTTCCAAAACAGGTGTGTGAAGCCTGTGTTGAGGTAATCTTAGGTTTTCCATGACAACCGTGTGGCAATCAAACCAGGTCTTTGCTGTTCTTTTTTTCTTTCTTTTTTTAAAAGCTGAAGGTGACATGCTCAGACATGCTCACCATGGTAACAACTCCTATGTCGAAATTATGTCCAGAATACTGAAAATGAATCTTTGCATCAAGTAGTTGACCTGCTGTCTTGTTGTTAGGTTCTTGTAGGTTAAAGCTGTCTGGGGGCTTATTAAGTGTCTTGCCCGGTTCATACTGCAAGATCCAAGATGCAGGTTCAGAGTGGCTTCCAGTGGGTCAGAACACACAGCAAGCACGCTTAACCATGCAACAGCACACTTAACATACTACTGTATAACAGATTCATAAATCTCTCTCTCGATAAATCTCTGATAATCAAACATGGAGATGGCACATACATGTTGAGATGAGACGGACATCTGTGTCGTCATGTCAGCCTGCAGATACTGAACACATTGAATTGTCACAGATGATCCTCATCAAATCAGGTTCAGTACATGAGGAGAATTAGCCCCAGGGTTGGGTTTTGATCTTGTAGCCGGAGGTGCTGAGAGGGCAGATTAGGATTACAAAGCAAATGTTAAAGGAGCAGTACAACACTTTATTCTTCCTGCTAAACAGCTTTCCCAGAGCCGGTGTAGTGTGACCACAGAAAATAAAAGCTGGAGGAGAGTGATCTGAATAAATTGCGCACACACACACGCTGAGTAATATATATGAGTTTGAGTCAGCCACGTCTTGAGTGTGTGTGAGCCGAGCCGTCACACTGTTTGAAGACAGACTTCATAAGTCACATTTATGTAGCAGCGTGTTGCTAACAGCTGTACAGTAAACGTTGAGTAACCCCACCAGGCCCAGCCAAGACCACCCCCCACCCCCACCCCCCCCAAAGCTCCGCCCCCCTATGCCTCCACATGCCTCCATCATGTTGATGGAAGACACATCTGCACATTTGACTGCAGTTACACAAGTACTGTTCTGTAACATACTGTTGTACACACTGCAGTACTGCAGTACATGCATGCTCCATGCATTCACAGCTTGCTGTATGTTTGCTCTCACTCCAGCCTCCTTCACATACAGATCGAGTGTGAAACATACACAGAATCGTGTCGATAACCTTTAGACTCCAGAGTGTGTTAGGCCATCAGAGCAATTACCGGCTGGTTTAGAAGCAGTCGGTTCAGTGAAAGGCCTGATTCTTTAGCACACTGTGAAGACTGTTGGGTACAAAGACACGCTGACTGACTTGAGTTCCTCTCCCCCGACTTGGGCCCAGCTGTGCCAGAGTAGCCCCGTGTGTTACGCGTTTCCTGTCCCCCCCTTTGGCCCAAAACTGAAAATTGAATCGGAAAAAGAAAAAGAAAAAAGCTCAGCCTCAGTGGAGTGAGAGCGAGCGTCAGGTTCTGGCTCTGGATTTCGCTGTCTGCTCGGTTTTCACGGCCCGTGGTTTTATTAGACTTTCCGCCGGGCCGCGGAGGTTAAACGGCCACCGCCGCCCCGTTTGGGCTCTAAACCCAAACGGCCTCCGCCCCTCCTCCTCCCGGCCGCCCTGCGGTGCCGCTGCCAGTAAAGGAAACACATTAACGCCCGAGCCAGAAACAGAGCCGCCTTTGTCCTGGGCCAGGCGGGCCCGGTCCATTAGGGCCGCACGCCGGTCCACACCGCACCAATTAGAGCGGAGCAGGAGCAGAGCCATTGCAAACACCGGGTGTGAGCTTTACGGGGGACTACAGGTGTGCTAAGGGGAAACATGGACCTGATTACCGGTCAGGGGAGCCAGGCTCTACTCCACCCCTGCAAGAGCCTAACTCTCTGCCGTTTACACGACCTGAGCTTCACCCGCACACCCCAGTTTGCCTTGGACTCCGGATCAAATGGAGCCCAGCAGCAAAGGTCAAAGGGCAAATCAGACCGTGGCTCCACATTTTTGCCTTTAAAATCTCAATTAAAGGAGAAGAAAGTGTCCTATTATAACTGAGTGAAGTCATGAACGAATTAACTCACTATGGTTTGAATGAATCAGTGTGAATGAACCATAAATCAGCTGAGATGCAGCTTGTTTTGATTCAGGTTGATGTTAGTGAACCTTTCCTCTATTCTGTGTTACTGGGCTAAGTTACTGGGCTAAGTTACTGGGCTAAGTTACTGGGCTGAGTTACAGGGCTAATTTACTGGGCTAAGTTACTGAGCTAAGTTACTGGGCTAAGTTACTGGGCTAAGTTACTGGGCTGAGTTACAGGGCTAATTTACTGGGCTAAGTTACTGGGTTAGGTTACTGGGCTAAGTTACTGAGCTAAGTTACTGGGCTAAGTTACTGGGCTGAGTTACTGGGCTAATTTACTGGGCTAAGTTACTGGGCTAAGTTACTGGGCTGAGTTACAGGGCTAAGTTACTGGGCTGAGTTACTGGGCTGAGTTACTGGGCTAAGTTACTGGGCTAAGTTACTGGGCTGAGTTACAGGGCTAAGTTACTGGGCTAAGTTACTGGGCTAAGTTACTGGGCTGAGTTACAGGGCTGAGTTACTGGGCTAAGTTACTGGGCTAAGTTACTGGGCTGAGTTACAGGGCTGTGTAACCGGCCTGTTTCTCTGGGCTGTTACTGGGCTGACCTCTGCATTATGGACCGCAGGGCAGAATCAGCAGCTCCTTGGAATTTCTTTCCATTCTTCTCCTCACTTCACATTCTGTTAGTGGAAACATTCCCGACCTGAGACGAGCTCGTTTGCTGTGAGTTACGGTGGACGGTGTCTTCTCTCAGCAGGAAATGGACGTGCGGGGACGCATAACTCTGCGCTTCAACTGATCTGCACCTCTATGAAAACAAAAATAAGCAAGACTTGAATTGAATTTACTGTACAATACACAAGAGGAGACGTTTGTGTGTTTGAGTGGCTGAGCGATGTTACTGGTGCCTGTGGCTTGTACAGATGACAGTCACACACACCCACACACACACACACACACACACACACACACACATCAGCAGCAGATGAGCGATGGCTGGTTAACATTTGGCTACAGCGAGCAGATGACGGAACGTGCCAGAACAGACGAGCTGCCAGGTGAGAGAGGGGCCCCAGGGCCCGACGATCCGATCAGGCAGAGACGGGACAGGTCTGACATCACAGGGGGTTTCCGGAACGATTAATTTTCTGCTCTGTATGCACATGCAAGCAGCAGTGAAGCTTAGACACAAATGGTTCGATTTGTGTTAAAGTTGACATTTATTAGGACTTTTTGTTTTACTATCATTTAGGGGGTTCTGTCAGTGCTTTTTGCACCGCCGCTGTGCACGTTGAGTGAAAACAGCAGGGTTTCTTTGGTGATGGAAGTCCTTGACGAGCCATGGAAATCTTCATCTTGAGAACTCAAACTAGAACCTGAGACGTGAAAAAAACCGGGATGATTTTATTTCCTAGATCAGTGGTTCAGTGGTTCCCAAGACTTATAGGGGGGCGAAACACTTCTGCTCTTTATAAGGGGGGCGCAAAAGACCTAGATGTCCTAGATGATCACATCCTGTTGTATGCTTACCACGTCTGCATCGTGTTGATGTCATCATGTTACGGAAGCAAGGGACCAATGGGAAACGCGGCTTTGGAGTCAGTTCAGGACCTGCACGTTTGTCTGACTCAAAGCATTTCTGAAGACGTCGATATTTTATCACACTTGCAGTGTTCACTAAGTATTGTCCCGCTAATACTACTAACTCCTACATTTCACTGTAACACTAAGTGAAAACAATGACAAACATCATCTGTCCCTTTTAAAGTTTGTCTTCCTTTGCTCCTCAGAGAAAATGTGAAGTCTGCAGGAGCCTGATTTAAACTCCCTGAAACATCAGCCAAACACATGGCGCCCTGTGACCCACAACCAGCACACAACAACGCTGTATTCTGTCAAACAAGCGTGTCTAACCTCCGCCGCTCTGCTTTAGCTCAGCCCGCCCGCCGCTGTCGCTTTTATATGAAATAATTACTACAAATTTGGCGCGTTTGCATGATTGGGTTGATGGGATTTTCCTGTGCCTGAACGCCGGCTCTGCTCCATGTCAGGGCGTCCAGACAGAGTCGCACTATTACGGCCTGGGACAGAGGAGGAGGAGGAGGAGGAGGAAGAGGGCCACGCTCATCTGAAGCAGGACCAGGCTGAAGCTGCCTGTAGGAAGCCTTCAAAGCGGGTCAGGCGAGGTTATGGGAGATTTATTCGGAGATGTTTTGCGGGCTAAAAATATCAGTTTTGACTTTGAAATGGCAAATATCTTCGCCGTCTGCCATTTTGGCTTTTGAACATGAGACAGAAGAGCCTAACCAGAGTTAAAACCCTCAAGCTCTAATAAGCCGTTTCAACTAAGATGGTGGCATTATTAGACGTGACACTCCGACATTTTAGCCTCCATTTCCATCAGTTTAATGGTATAACGCTGTGTTTGGGTTGGAACGACGCGGAGCTCGGTCGCGGCGTCTTTTTCCCCCCGCGGTGGGAACGGAGAACCCGACACCGGCTCTCTGTGTCCCGCCAAACACCCCAAACCGTCTCCCTCGCCCTCCTTGCGGCACAGAGGCACTCATTAGGAGCTCATTTGTTCTGCCGCAGATAATATCGCCACGTGTGTCGGCTCAGAGCGAGAAGCGCATCGCCAGCCCCCTGGGCCCGCGATGCGGTGCCGCGGGACCGTAAGGCCGCACCGCCACCTTCAGGGTGGTCCTTCACCCTTTCCCGCCAAAGCTGTTTTGGACGTCTGAGGCGCGTTTCGTTGGAACTTCCCTGGTTTTTTTGGTTTGGTTAGACTGATACGCTTGGGTTTGTCTTGGCGGCCGGCCCAGAGTCGACACCGAAACTGTGAGTTAAAGGGGGAAAATGAGAGATGGAATGAGAGGGAGCGACTCCTAAATGATCTCGCGGCTGTAACGTGAGGTGGTAACGAATTGCTTTGACTGCCGGTGGCTTTCTGGCTTTTTTTTTACGTCGGCTAAAGAGGACTTGGAGCTTTAGCGGAGGTTTTGGACGCCACGCCTGGAAGGAAAAATGTTGAAATCTCGTTTGTTTCTTTCTAAAGCACTAAATGGTTTTTTGCTCCCGTTTACATTTCTCAACATTTGTCCCCCGTGTCAAACTGTCAGACGGAGATCCTCTCATCTGCTCCCAGTTCCACATCTACATATGAGATTCACACACAAGTGCCAGTTACTGTTTATTCAGGAGTTTAACATTCAGTTAAAAGCAATAATCTTGTAAAACAACCAGCAGGGGTGAGAAACGTCAAGTGTGAAAACTGAAACAATACAGCAAAACTCCTGGAGGAATTCTGAGGCGTTCGTCTGCTCAACTGGCGCAAAGTAAATGAAAACAGCACAACGTGTGACTGAAATAAACAGGTTGCTACAGCGGAGTAGGGTGGGTTGTCAAGAAGCCTACACACACATACACACACACGCACACATAGGTGATCTGCTTGGAGATGATCAAACTGTATAGAAAGCTTCAGATTTATATGTAAAGTTTAGTGTTTAGATCTGAAGGTGGTTGTAGTTTTCTTCTTCTCTTATTTGTGTTTGCTGTGAGCTGTGAAGCAGGTTGGATCAGCTGTGATATAAATAAAGTCTGGACCTGTGGACCTGCTTGGTCCCTCTCCGCGTGCTTGTGTGCGTTGGACCGGGCTCACCCTCCGCCGTATTTATATCCCCACGCGCAGCCTAATTGAATTCAGAGAATGCATACCAAGCATTTGAACGCGTGTGTGTTTGGGTTTCAGGCTCAACGTTTGTGACTCGTAAGATCAGCCGCTCTGTGGCGAAGATCCACCTCGGCCAGCTGGAGAGCTTCAGCCTGGGCAACCTGGACTCCAAAAGGGACTGGGGCCACGCCAGGGACTATGTGGAGGTAAAACACACACACATACGGACACAGACTGTAAAAAGCTCCATCTGATGTGTGGCTGGATGGACTCAAACCTCAAACCTTCATGTGTATTTCTGTCGCTTCATTGTATATTTGAAGGTTAAAAATTGACTTGCAAGACATGTTTCTCCCATGCTTAGCAAGTCGTTTCTGCCTATAATTTCACCTAGAAACCCAGTTGAAAGAATCTAAAACTGTTTTTGGATCTCTGAATTTTATTTATATGGTTTAGTAATGAAAGCAAAGCAGTACAGGTGCAATCTGGGTATTAAAGGTATGTAAATGTTATTGAATATAAGAGACAAGAGATGAGTGGATGGATTTCGGTAACACACCAATCTGAGTATAGTTTATGTCAATGCTACTGATAATAGTAGGAAGAAACAATACATTTCCCTTGTTTGGGATCAATGAAATCCAAACCTTGATCACTGTTGCCTTGTGCAGCCTTGGTGGAGGTGGAGGGGTTCTGTTCTGGCTCGGTTTAGTTTCAGGATTCTGAGATTCCTTTTGAGCTTGCTATGAACTATGAACTAGCTATGAAGTCGATGGGTCCAGGTCACAGGCTTGAGTCCACGTGACCCCAGAGTCTCTCAGCAGCGCTCTCTGTGCCGGCGCCTCAGAGTTGAGCAGAGTTCAGACGCGCACGCAGCTTTTTGCGCCCGGCATGTTTTCCCAGATCGTTTGAGGCCGCAATATGCGATCTGCATGGAGCCTCGTATGATTGTCTGCCAAAAGAGAAACAGAGTTAGAGGAGGAGAGCGGGAGAGGCAGGACGGCATGCTGCGAGGCCACAGACTGCACTCTGGTTTCCCACAATTCACCCATGTCCCAGATCCCCCCCAGGCCCCCCCGGCGCCCGCAGAAGAAAGAGAGATATAGGGGGGGAATGCGAGGGTCCCGGGGACGATGACAGAAATACGCTGTTTGTGTTCACGTAATGGTGCCAGCGGCCAGCAGAGAGAGAAAGAGAGAGAGGGGCGAGCGAAGATGAAACAAGCCGAGGCCGCCGCGTCCAGGAGCACGGGCCCACTGTGTGTGTGTGTGTGTGTGTGTGAGTTGTGTGTGTGTAGTAAAACCCTCATCCTTCATCAGGACGTTCATTTTGTGTTGTGACGTCTCTCTATTTTGAGATTTTCTTTAGAATAAGCTTCGATTTTTTGTTAAACTTTGTTAAATGTCTTAAAATAAGCCGATTTTCATTGGAAACGAGTCAAGCCGAGTTTATTTGCATAGTCCAGTGTCACGTACAACAACGGGCCCAAAAAAAATCGGTTCCCAAGGAAAGACGAGGAGGAAACAACGTTAACATATAAGGAAGAAACGTCGGGAGAGAACACTGGAAGAGAGAAAGTCAGTCTGCTCGGTCGTCCAGGTGTGACGAAGACGGAAACGAAACGACGCACAAAGAGCCGAGGAAATTATATAAACACGACGTGTGTTCAGGGCTGACCAGATGAAGCGCCGCTGGGCTTCATGTCTGACACACAGACACCTCGCTGTGCTCCATGTTGTTATTGGGGGGGGGTTAACTGCAGATCGTAGCGTGGGGGGGGACGCTGCGTCACGGCTGGACGCCTCATGCTGGGAAGGCGGGAAACTGAAGGCGAAACCGATGCGTCAGCCGCTGCCTGATACAGGACTGTCGTCTGAGTTTCTAACCACACAGAATAACATCGCAGTACGTGTCAAATCGCCATCGCCTTTCGGCTCCACCAAATGCATGTCGGGGTCAAAGGTCGTAGAGGAGCTTTTAGAGGCTTTAACACGTGTTCATGGATCCATAAGGGTCCACTCAAAGACCTACAGACCTGAAGAGGAGCACAAACATCAATACAGACTTCATGAACAACTTGATTAATGAACAGATGGCGAGACGCGCTAATGCACAGAGGAAGAAGAAGAAGAAAGAGAAGCGAGGACAAACAAAGGGAGGTGGACAGAAAGACATTCTGAGAAGCCAGCAGAGGCAGGACAGAACCCGAACCAAAACCACTGGGCCTCCTCCTCCTCCTCCGTCTCCGTCTTCGTCTCCTCCTCTTGCTCCCTCCTTCCCAGACTCCTCTCTGAACAGGAAATGGCTCTCTGTAGAGGGCCGTGGGGCGGTGGTGATGCGCAATCTCACAGCTGTACCCACCGTGAGCCAACTCAGGCTGGGGGCACTGCATATCCAGTGTGGACGAGGAGGAGGAGGAGGAGGCTGACATCTTCATCTGCTCAGATTATCAAGCCTCAAACCAACAAAGAAGAGGAGGTGAATGTTTCAGTGTGTCTTTGCCTCCTTCACCAAATGAGATCAGGAAGATTACAAGCGAAATAACTTTATCCACAAATTTTACAGCGTTGGGCTCGGCACCAGCGTAATAAAAAGGCTCCTTTGAGAGTCGTCGGGCAGATCCAGTCGGGCCGAGCCGGACACCCGATACCCAGCGGAGACGATGCCCAGCCAGCCACTCGCCTTCAGACGTTGTTAGAGCAGACACACAGCACGCACGCCCGGCCTGCCACCCACAATCCATCCACAGCCAATTACCAGCAATTTCCCTGTCTGAGAGGGGGAGAGAGAGAGAGAGAAGAGAGAGAGAGAGAGAGAGAGAGAGAGAGAGAGAGAGGAGAGAGAGAGAGAGAGAGAGAGAGAGAGAGAGAGAGAGAGAGAGAGAGAGAGAGAGAGAGAGAGAGAGAGAGAGAGAGAGAGAGAGAGAGAGAGAGAGAGAGAGAGAGAGAGAGAGAGAGAGAGAGAGAGAGAGAGAGAGAGAGAGAGAGAGAGAGACTGAGAGAGAGACTGAGAGAGAGAGAGACTGAGACTGAAGCAGGCACACATGGTTCTGTTTACAAGTTGCCACTTGTTTGGTTTCGCCATGGCAACACACTGCTGACGGTGAACGGATGAACGTTTGAGATGGAGAGAGAGAGCGAGAGAGAGCAAGGGGAGGGAGAGAGAGTGATCGCCGTGGTGACAGACGTGCTCTTTGATGGCAACAGGCTGAGGTAAACTTTCAGCAGCAGCGCCGGTTCATTTATGCATAACGTACAAACGTCCCACAAACACTCGTCTGTTTCCC
>NW_027466874.1:585000-602500 GCF_046128005.1 Genypterus blacodes
CGCGGCATTGAGAGCTAAACACATGATGCCAAATGGCTTCCTGGTGTTGTCTGCTTTTTATTACGTGTAGCAGATCCACGCTCACATGGAGGCATGATATGAGACCAGCCGTACAGTCCCAACACACACGCACACACACACACACACACACACAGAAACACAAGAGGGCCCAGGATACTCAGACGAACCAGTTTACAGCAGTTATCTGATTACTCTCACACCGACATGTACATGCAGCTGGTTATTAGTCGCATTTCCACCTACACCTACATACATTCATCAACCAAGCATATGACGATCTCCAGGCAGGTGTCAAAAGGTCAAGGAAATCCTAGAAAAGTCATGGAATTTATAATACAATAGGATTCTGTTGGATTTTTTATGATTCTATAACCTCATTCCATAGCTGACAACAAAACACAATGTGTCCATAGGAATGAGTGACTTTCAGGGGGCGGAGCCAAAAGATGTAAACGTAGCGTGACCCTCAACTCACAATGGTAAGGTCAAACTCAGGACCAACACGGAGAGAGCTGCCATGTCCCCCCCCCCCCTCCTCCATCACATGCTCAGCCAAGATCATAGACTTGATGTACGGCTGAGAGATAAATATGGTGTATTTGATTTTAAACGAGGAAGTGCGGTGCTGAGGTGTGTGTTTGTGTGCGCGTGTGTGTGTGTGAGAGATGAAAGAGGAGAGAAGTGCCTCCATTCAGACTCCACAGTGAGTCTTTGAGTGGACGCTGCTCGTGTTAGAGAGAAGCTGTGTGTTTGCTTTGAGAAGGTGGGACTTTCTCAGGGATTTTTTAATTATACCAGCAATGTGAGAGAGCGAGCGTGTGTGTGTGTGTGTGCGTGCTTGTGCGTGTGTGAGACCTGAGGGGAGGCCCTGTCTGTGACCTGCAGTGATAGCGTCAGTTTGTTTTCTTTCTAAACTTTCTCCAGAGCTTTTGGTTTTGCACCTCACTCGACCTGAGCTTGACCCCGGTCATGACCCCGGTCAGGCTACATCCACATGAACTCTGTTTAGGCGTGACAGCGATCTCGATCCACGCTCGCATTTTCACAGTGTGGTAGAGAAGTTGGCGGTCCGCGCGACAACGCCCAAAAATGCAGAATTTGTCCCGAGAACCACTCGTACACACCACTGTGTAGTGTATGTGTATGTATGTGGTGTCTGTGTGACAGCCTGACACACTCAACGCACCGGGATTCTGTGATGTCAGCGTGTCTGAGACGCTATCTACCATAATGACAAATGTGCTGAAATGAAAGAGCGCAGTAGGTCATGTGTTGAGGCCCGTACAGGTCAGAGGAGGAGTATGACTCCTCCACCTGCAGTGTGATGGACCATGAATGTAAACAACCACTTAACTCATTGTGGATCACGTTCAACTTGATGTTTAATCTTCTTCTTTGTTCTTCATTGTTGACTGGACCTCATGAATGCTTCAGTTGTAGCTTTAGCTCGCTTCAGATGCATTATGGGAAAACTGTGGGCTCTGGAGTCAGTAGAGACATCGTCCAGAGTGTCTCTCTTTCGCTCTCTCTCTTGCCCACCTCAGAGCCCCTGAGTCAGCTTCCCGTCCCACATGTGCTCTGCTTTGCTACATTATATGCACACATGCGCTCCCACACACGCACGCACACACACATACACACACACCCTCGCTCAATCACAGTGAATGATTGCACATTTGTCTTGACAGTTGCTATAAAAAGAGGCGCCCGCTGCAGGCTGCAGCTCTCTCATTATATGGTTACAGAGCCGCAGCAGGCGGGCGGCGCTCTGACTTCGGCCTCTTTCTCACCAATTCTCACTCGCAACTTTGAAAACTTCAGTCATACTAGATTCACATAAATCGTTCCTTTCAAACATCATGTCACTGCGTCTGATCTCCACCAAATGGAAGTAAGCCGGTGAGTTTTGAGTCACGTAAATGTCTTCGTGGCCTCATGCATCCTCACGTCTCCCCATGTTACTCTGCTGTTTTTCGACCAGTGCTGCTGATGCTGCTGCACTGCTCCCTTTGCTCCACTGTGGAACTTTAGACGTCGGCACGGTTTATGATTAAAATCCTGATGAAAATTGATTGATAATCAGTTTTTGAGAGAGATGAGAGTCCAATGACAATATCTCATTATCAGTATATTCATAAACATGTCAAATATTTTAGCTTTTTCATGTTTCAGCTCACCCTATACATGTCAGTGAGAATGTAAACATCTGTGTAACTTTAACTGTTCCAGTTTGTGTCTCTGTAAAACTCTGTAACTGTTTCTAAAGATGAGACATAATTTATTTAATCAGACAGGAAGTCGTGCGTTTGGCGTGGAGTGTGAGAGCGAGGCGGGGGCGGCCCTGTCGGGGAATCCCTGGCCGCGTGGTGGAGCGGAGGCTGCCTGGCTCCAGGGTTCAGGCCAGCTGAAGTGTTTGTTTATGTCTGTGGGCCAGAGGGGAGAGACGGCGGCCATGTTCAGCAGCAACATGAAAGGCCCGCGCGCTCTAATGAGACGTAATTACCGTGCGCGTATGTTTACGAGATGGCGAGGGAGCGAGGAGGGAAGAGAATGAGTGAGCGCGTCTCCCTCCTCCCGTGTTTACTCCTCGCCTTCACAAGTTGTGCGTTTTCCGCAGAGCAATAGATTGCCTCGTTGCTCTCCAAACCAGCACAACCTCAAAGTATAGAGCGTCAGGTCGGGCGCTGTCACGGCCGTCACGCTCAACACATGGAGCCCTCACACTGATGCCACGCTCTCATGTGCCGGACACGTGGCTACCAGGAACTCACGTGAGCGGCTCGGAGCGGTGCGCTGCTGTGTGACAGTGTGATCGGTAGTGCTGCCCTCACCAGAGTCTGACTTCAGACGGTCCAGAGTATAGATGGACCAAGATCATAAAAATAAGACTCAATGAAAAATGTTTCCGTCACAGGTTTTTTAAAATTCATTCGTTTTGACTCCACTTTGAGTAAAGTGTTTTGTGATTGAAAAAATTTGGAAAATGCAAAAAACCGAACATGTTTACTAATCTGTAGTTCTCTTTTTGGGTTACAAAGGCACGGACGCAGCGCTGGTCAGGGTCTGGGTTGTGATCAGGGATGTGTCTGCGGCTCAAGCCTCGTCCAAGCTGAGACGACGTGCTGCCGTGTGATGAGTGCTGTAATGGGCTAGAACTGAAAATACCAGTGTGTGTTATTTACAGGCCATTTAGAGCTTTCCACTGGCCTTCACACACACACACACACACACACACACACACACACACACAGAGCCACTCTGTGTTCTTCTGTGTGTGCGTGTGTGTGTGTGTATGTGCATGTGCGGATGCTTGCCCCCTGAAAATAGCATGCCGCCCTAATTACTGTAGCAAACACAGGTGTGGAGGCCGGCGTCCCTCCACCCAAAGCCCAGACCACCGAACAGCACACAGAACCCTGTGTGTTCTTGTCTGAGTGTGTGTGTGTGTGTGTGTGTACTGCATATGTGTCTCTTTGTGTGCGTGTGTGTGTGTGTGTGCGTGTGCGTGTGTGTGTGTGTGTGTGTGTGTGTGTGTGTGTGTGTGTGTGTGTGTGTGTGTGTGTGTGTGTGTGTGTGTGTGTGTGTGTGTGTGTGTGTGTGTGTGTGTGTATACTGCATATGTGTCTCTTTGTGTGAGTGTGTGTGTGTGTGTGTGTATACTGCATATGTGTCTCTGTGTGTGTGCGTGTGTGTGTGAGAGACTGAGAGATACTGCATACATGTGTTTCTCTGTGTATATGTGTCTGTGTGAGATTGCACGTACATGTGTGTGTGCTCGTGTGTGCGTGCGTGCGTGCGTGCGTGCGTGCGTGCGTGCGTGCGTGCGTGCGTGCGTGAGTGAGTGAGCGGGTCCAGACCACACCCTTTGAAGTCGGGTGTGCAGTGTGTTGGCTTTGGGCACGAACACACAGCCCCTCGGTTGGCAGGCTGGAAACCCAACACCCCACATCAATCAGACCTGCCACTCATACATTATTCATATATCACACACGCACGCACACACACACACAGATTGAGGTAATCTAATCTGGGTGGGTGCTGCTGCTGCTGGGGGTCTGCGTTCATTCACAAAGTACATTTCTTAAAGGTTGTAGTAAAGAATTTATTGGGATTTGATATGACAGCCAATGTAATTTGGCTCTTTGTGTAACCTGAAGTAATTAAACCCATGTTAGTGCTCTTGAATACTAGTGTAAGGACATACAGTATACTGTCTATGCTGTGTGTGGAGGCCCAGACAGAAGCAGGTCAGATGTGTGTGTGTGTGTGTGTGTGTGTGTGTGTGTGTGTGTGTGTGTGTGTGTGTGTTTACAGCCCGTGTACGTATGGGCACATCCATCACTGTCCGTCTGTCCGTCTCTGCTTTAGCTCGTGTTCGCTCGCTGCACGTGAAGCGGAAAATCGCCGTTTCCACTCATCGATTTCTGCTGACAGTCTGCGGTGGCGTCCTCACGTTCCCACTCCGTTTGCTCTGCAGCCTCAGTCTGAAGTTTTATTGTAGAAAGTACTTAAAAAACAGGAAACACAGTGATTGTGAAGTCGACTATTTAGCCGCTTTACAGTGTTTTTTACACAATTAACCATAATTTAATGATTTTTCAGGGACTATGGATATTTGTGATGATGTCTGCAGGCCTTCATTGTATTGTTTTAATCAACCTGTCCAGGTGCTACGGATGAATATGAGCCCAGAGGGTTCAGATCTGTCACTTTGACTATGTATTAGTGTCTTATGTGTCTTAATGAAGCTCCTTGTATGCGTCTAGCTGCTCACCATCACTTCTCTATCAGAGAGCTGATGGTGAGCAGCGTCCACAGAGGCTCCGACAGAGCAGTGTGAGTCTGTTCTGACCTGAGAAGCTTCTTCTGTAAACACGCTGAGCAGGGACTTTCATTACAGGCGTGTTGCGTTGTGTTCACATGTGTTTGACTGCAGACGGAGTCGTGCTCATTAAAGTCTCAGAGCTCCTTCATATTCATATGAGGTCACTGATGAATTATTGATTAGGGGAAAAGTGGGGTGTGTGTCTGTCACAGAGGAAGAGGAAGGGTGTTCCCCCGCTCCCGTCTCTCTCTCTCTGTCTCTCTCCCTCTCTCTCTGCCCCCCTCCCCGCTCTCTCTCTCTCTCTCTCTTCACACATCTCTCTTGGTTTCCCTCTCAGGCTGTTGAGGCCAAATGGAAAGTGACCCCTGGCAGGCAGCGGCGTGTCGAGCACAGAGGGTCACTGTAGCAGGAACATGCTGGCAGCGTGTTCAGCCAGAGCATTCAGACCAGAGGGCGGGATCCAAAACACAAATAATGAATTGTTATTATTGCAATTCTGACTAAATCGGAGTGAAGATACTTTAAGCTTTATGTAATCAATAAAATCAATCTTCTAATCCTGTAGACAACAAACAAGGCCTCAATGAGAAATACTAAAACTAAACGGACTCAGTTTGGTCTCCTGCAGCAGTCACACATCTGTCACTCTTGTATTCCATCTCCGTTCCCTCTTCCCTTATTTTAGCGGTCACACATGATGCATAAACCCAAACACAATGTTTTAGCAGGCGTAAACTACTTCACTCTGTTGTGCTCCGAGTCGCTCACTTTGATTTGTGGTGATTCCCATTTAATTACGGTGTTTATGTGTGATTGGAATAAATGAGTTATTGCCTTGATGAGAACATAATCAAGGTTTTGAACATGGACGTAAATTAAAGCTTTTAGTCCGAGTCCGGCCCTCTGATTTAAGAGTCTGGGCCCAGCCTGACGCATACCATAGTGTGGCGGGGCTCAATGCGGAGAATGTTCCGACCCATGTGTGTGAGCCGACCAGACAGTACCAGAGAAACACCACAATATGACTGTTAAACACAAAGAGGAGCGAGTGAGTGAGCGAGCCATAACAAGAAGGGCTGAACACTGTTACAGTAGCCACGGGGCCTTTCTGGGGCAGAGAATAGTCAGTGTGTGTGTGTGTGTGGGCCCGAGCAGGATATGAGGAAACCTCGGAGCTGCTCTGTGGATATTTGTTCGCATTAACTTGGAACGTTTAGTTTAAACAGACGCTGAGCCGGGTTCAGGTCTAGTTCGCTCGGTGTGTGTTTTTGTGTGTGTGTGTGAGTGCGGGTGCCTTGTTTACCACATTTCAGGGTATTCCTTCTGCTGTTTCTCCGCACAGTGTCTGATTAAAGAATATTAAACTTCTACGGAGAGTTTGATGTGGAGACCACCGATGGTTTTCGGGGGAACGGGATCCTTCTGACACCGTCAAATCCCCCGAGCCCCCACCTCCCACTCGCCTCTTCCTCTCAGGCAGGGCACGACAGACACACACACAGGAAGCCAATAAGGCGTTGATGTCCTTCCAAACACCCCCAGATGGTCCTGCGTTACAGTGTTAGTGTGTTCAGATGGTCCGATATGAGCGCCGCGGCTCCCAGGTTCTTGTATATTTACTCGCCGAGCGGAGACTCCAGGACTCGCCGGTGTTCATTTTACTGGGCATTAGTCCGAGTCATAAAGAGATTAGGGCCGATTCGGTGCAGATTAAGGAGCGAGAGCCGGCCTATTGTGTTTCATACGGCTCACTGTGAACCGACTCTAAATGATTAACGTGTTATCCTCGTCTCCTTTCTGTCTATTTGCACAACCGCCGCTCACCAGATCGGTTTTCCCGGTGCGAGGGTGTTTCTGTGTGCTGATGCCTGTCCTCTGAGGCACTGGACTGCAGTTCTTTCTGAGGACACGCTGAACTGTGTCTGGAGCACCGTGGATCCAAAACAAGTACTGGACGTTCCCACTGAAGGAGGATTGTAGCCTTTGTTCCTCAATCTGTGATCAACAATTCAAGAAATATTGTTTTGATTAATCACATTTGTCCTTTAGGTGCTTTTTCCAGAGTTCACGTAATGTGACATTCCTTGCTGCTACATGGAGACACACACACACGCACGTACACACACAGTGGCTGGTGATAGTATAGTATAGTATGTTTAACATATCTAATGGAAACAGAACTGAACAAACACTTCCCTGTGGTCTTATTGTTTCTGTGTGTGAGTGTGTGTTATGCTGCGATCAAATCTGATTTTTTTTAGGCAGTAAGAACCTTTTCCAGCTCATATCAGACAGTTACGTAGGAGTAACTGTACTGTAGGACGAGGCTTAGCAGAAAAAAGGGCTTAAATTCCTGTTCTGATTGGTTGATGGCTGCAGACTCCTCCTCTGTTTGGGGGAAGCTCCGCCCCTCTTGCATAGCGCTATTGAGAGGTGCTCAGGTCATTGGGTAAATCTGAGCTCCTCCTGGTCCTTGTGTGTGTACAGTAGTGCTGGAACAAGGTAGAAATGAGTAGAAACGATTGATTTCCTTTGTTGCACATTTAAGCCTGACAAAGATTCAAGACAAACCAATAATGTGACAAAAAATACTTTTGAATATTTAGACTTTTTGTTTGAGGTTTCCTGTTTCCTGTTTGGCTTGATGATATCATGACCGCGGCCTTTGTGTCGCCCTCCTCACCTGCTGCATGCCAGCTATTAGCTCGCTACGCTGAAATACATGTTAGCCATGTGATGTGACCCTGCGCCGCTCGCCGCCGACCCCATCCATCTTCATTACGCTTCAATTATTGGCTTTAATTGTAATTGCGACGCTGCTCAGACCGCATGAGGAATGTTGGCGTGCTGACCGCGTCCCGGCTGCGGCCATAACTCACCGCCAGGGCCTCACAACCTGAGTCCAGCCTTGACCCGGCCAGGCCAGAGAGGAAAGGTCAAAGGGCCAGGAAGGGGAGTGGGGAGGGGTAGGGTCATAGCTCTGGTGAGAAACGTCGCCAGCATCTACTCCCAGAATGCCGGGCTGCCGTCGGACCTCCGCTGGCCTCGCTGAGAATCATGGGAAAACACGATAGGCGATTAATCACGGCCAATGAGGTGGAACTGGAGCGCTCCAGTCTGAGCCGAAGGCAATTATTGATGCGTGTGTAGAGAGAGCGACGTGGGAGAGTGGACGGTGAGAGAAGCTTCCATCATCCTGTCACCGCACGAGACACAAACAGAGCCAGAACGCGGCGCAGACGCTCACAAAGGAACAAAGAGCATGTGGCACGAAAGATGATCAGAAGAAGTTGTTTTGAGGGTACAATAGTTAGCATGGAACGTCCAAACAAGGTGTCAATGTTCTGTAAGGATCCATGGAACACGTTTAGCCACTCAAAGCTCCTCTGCGTGATGTTTTGAGTTTAGTTTGGTACAAAGTCCTTTTCTATGACCTTCGACCCTGAAACATCTGTATTTCGTATTTCCTACAGCCAGCCTGAATAAGTAGTGAAGGAATCCCAGAGCTTCATTAGCCAAATAAAGAGCTCTGGCTTCTAGATCTGCATGATTTGGATGATTGTGTCTCCATGTTAGCCGTTTGACCGCTGACATCTTGACCATCTTTCACCTTTTCTCTCCACTCGACTGCTCAAGAAAACAGAATCTAATGGAGTTTGAGCTGATTAGTCTTCCTGACCCCTACATGTCCGTCGGCTCGTCTGCACTCGTCCTTTTACACGTGGAAGCTCACTGTTTCTCTCTGTTTCTTCTCTCCTCTGCTCTCTCCGCTGTCTGGGTTTGGTTCCTCCACATCCTCCTTCAATCACTCAGGTAAGACAACTTCACATGAACTATTCTACAGTCTGTTGTTATGGTTAGCGTGGGCAAGTTGGTATCTCCAGCTGCCCCTCTTTTTGCTCCCATGAGTCCCCAACAATGACCCCAAATCCCCAAAGGTCAAAGGCCAAAGTGTACATTAGTGTGAACATAGCCCCTAATCTAACGCCAACCTCAACCTTGCTCCGTACACACACACACACACATAAACGCACACAATATGGCTCCTGAGGTTCTGCTGAAGTGTTTTCTGATGTAGTGTGTATGAAGTGTTGAGTGTGTGTGGACCCTTTGTTCTGCTGTACAGTTGTTAAAAGCCTCTTGTGCTCAGGGCCTTTACACCGTCCCTCCATGTGCATGCTGGCTAGGTGAAGGCGTGTGTGTGTGTGTGAGGAAGAGAGAGACACTGAGGATCAGTGTGTGTGTCATCGAGCACAATAGAAAGGATTGTGGGTGTTGAGTGGCGTGTCGAAGCCTCCAGCAGAATCCATAGCGATGAAAGCTGCCACTGATTTGTGACGGTTTGTGTCTCGGCTCAAAATGACGTGTGTGTGTGAGTGTGAGAGAGAACCTTAACACCTTACCTCTTTTCTCCGGCTCTTCACTTTGACTCAGACAGAACCGATGAAAATGCGCCTGCAGTAAAGAGCATCAGCGCACACCGGCCTGAGCACACACACACACACGCGTCTTTGTCTCAGTGCAAAGTAAAGTAGACGTGGTGTTTGGCTTCATGTTGAACTTGATGATACCTGCAGAAATGCATCCAGAGCGCCTGAACTGAAAGCTGCGATTTGATTGGTCCTTTACTTGTGTAACACGTGAATTTACCCGGTTACAAACACACATGCATCATGTAGGAGTCTGGTGAGTGTTGGGCTGTGAACCTATGGGCCCCTGATGACTTACAGCATGACTTGATCTTACGACTCTCAACAAGCAGTTTGTTTTTTAGAATGCGGCCAAATGAAGTACTTAGTATTGATTTTAACTTTGCCGTCAGGATGTATCTTGCAGAACAAAAGGAGATTTTCTGAAATGGCCAGTGTGTTTTCACTCGGTGTGCACAGCGGCCCGGAACACTAGAAGATGTATTTTTGAAAAGAAGTATTGCACATTTTTTCAAAATAGACCCAGAAATGAAATTATGATGAAAATCTGTCCCTTTATAGTTTGAGTCTTTGAATTGTATTTGTTATTATTGTTGCACTTGAAACAAGCAGACACGCAGACACACTTTTACACATCTATTATTTTTATTTATGCATGAATTTGTCATTTTAGTCATCATTTTGAGTGGATGAGACAAGCTGGAGACTGATACTGATCGATAATCAAAGATTTATGAACGTATGTTTTCCGCACAGCAGCACATAGTGAAGCTTGTTTTCCTGTGTGGACGTGGTGTTTTGCAGCACAGCATCTGTGGCTCCAGGCCTCATGCGTGACACACGTATGAAGTGTGTCCAATGCGTTGGTTGCTCCCTTGTGAGTGCAGAGATGATGAATTGTGTCTGTTTGATGGCCGCTGCAGTGTGAGAGCGAGAGCGAGCCAGCAGGCCGCAGCGAGTGTGTTGGCATGTGCGTGTAATCCGAGCCGCCATCTGTCGTGTTTCTGCTGTCTCTCTGCGGGAGAGTTTACGACGGGGACGCGACCCCTCCGTGCCATCTCCTTAACGTTTACACCAACGTCTCCTGGCCGTCCTCCGGCCAGATCCGGGGCCTGCGAGGTGAGGATGAGGTGTGGGAGCCATTTGTTGTTCCATGTGCTCACTGCGTCTTCACCGTGAAATCACGGCTGCTGCGAGAGCACCAGGGTTACCGTGGCCACCCCCATTCCTGAATCTGAGGTCAGGAGTCAAACGAAGATTTAAAGGGAGAGAAGTCTGTAAGGCGACCCTGTAACTGTGCAGAGTGCTGTTTGCTCCAGACTGATACAGAGTTTGATTAGCTTTAGTGCGTCAACCTGCTGCTTTCTTCGTCTTCTTCTTCGTTCGTCGACATTCAAACTCCAACAGGACTTGCTCGGTCTTCATCGGTCCTTGGATATCGACCTGCAGGCTTGGGCCAGTCTGGTGTGTGTGTGTGTGTGAGGACCTGGACGAGGCACCATTTGAAACAGCTGCTAAGGGACAGGTGTGTGTGTGTGTGTGTGTGTGTATGTGGTGTGTGTGTGTGTGTGTGTGTGTGTGTGTGTGTGTGTGTGTGTGTGTGTGTGTGTGTGTGTGTGTGTGTGTGTCTGTGTGTGTGTGTGTGTGTGTGTGTGTGTGTGTGTGTGTGTGTGTGGCAGCTGAGAGCCACCCACACTGTGCTGTTACAAACGTTTGTTTCAATTTCAATCAATGTCTTTAATGCAGACAGTGTTTAGCACGTTAATCTGACACGCGTCTGTCCCTACTTACTGACTGACTGACAGTGTTGATGTAGTTCAGGCTGTAGCAGCTCATACACCAGATGTTGTTATTGTAGATGTAAACAGCAGACGGATGTCCGTCATTGACTTCGGCTGTCGTCTTGAACTCAAATATTGACACGTGGCCTCTTTGGGGACGCTATATAGGGACGTCTGCCTGGGACGGATTATGTAAACCATCTGATCTGGTAGCATCTTGGATGGCCTTGGTAAGGAGGGAGATTGAGGACGGCTTGAGGAAAATCCGAGCTCCTTCCACGACCTGGAGAAGCAGATAAGTAGTGATGAACCTATGGATGAGGGGCAGTGACGGCGGCGTGTGAACCCCGTCCTCCCTCCCTGTATTTGTCCATAGACGAGGAAGAGAGAAGAGTTTTGCGGTTCCGTTGAACGTTTTAATTGCCAGAGCAAACTGCCAAATCAGATTTAAAATTCCTGAGTGGGGACGAGAGGAGGTGAGCAGAATGCTTTAATCGCTCCTGAGTGAGGATGAATGCGAGGAGGCTATGAGACGTGGCGGAATGTTCATATTCAAGGTGCCGCTCGTTTGAAGTCATCCCCCCCTCTTCACGTTCACATGCAGTGGACGCGGAGGAAGAGGGGGGTGATTTGTGTTTGTGTCCAGTCAGACGGTGTTTACATGGATCCTCGCGGCTCTCGTAGATCATCTGCAGCTCTCCCTCCTTAGCATAGAACAACATACCATTCACTAATTCATCACTTTGTCTTCGTCTCCCCTTCTCACCTCCCTGTCTCTTCTTCGGCGGCACGTTTTCTCTGCTGCGGCAATTTTCCCGACACGTCTGTCAGTGCGCCCACCTCACTAAACCTTCTGCCCAGCGCTGCGGCCCCTCGCTCACTGACAGACAGAGAGCCTGACGGAGCCGGGTGCTGACACTGCGCCGCCCCCCCTCGGCCCCCCCCAGGATGAGCTGAGAAATGACTCAATGAACTTCATCACGCGTGTTTCTTTCCCACCGTCTTCCAGATAGAGACCAACGCAACAACCTCAATTGTCCTGCTTCCTAATCAAACAACTCGTAAAGTTAAACTGTCGAGCTGCAGACCTGAAGGCTGCTTAGCGGTCCAATGGACTTGTAGATTTCCTTTAACTAGAGAATGACTTTGAGAATCTGACCGAATTTCTGTAGAACTGGTAACTCATGGCAACAACTCCACAATATGATTGAATAAATAGACATAGATATTTTTGTACATATTGTTGTCCATTGTGCTGTAAGCTGCTGTTCTACTGGTTTCCTTGTGGAGCGTTGAGGTGGTTGTGCGTCTTAAGTTGACTATGAGTGTTTGTAGACTTTTGTTATTCCTGCCCCCTGCCCTCCTTGCCCCTCCTCCCCCTTCCCCCGCCCGCTTCCCTTCTTCTTCTCTGCTCCTTTCCCCCCTCTCCGTGTCTTTGTGGGATCGTATTTATGTGCATCCCCCCAGTTTGCTCCGTGATGGATTTAGTGCCGCCATGCTCAATTTCACCGGTGGGTCCGTCCCCGATTCTCACAGCCATTTTTTACGGGCTGTCTCAGCGGCGCGGCGCGGCGGTCAACCGGCTCCTCCTGAAACATGGGCCCGGGTGAAGAAAGGGCCTGCTGTGAGACGAGGAAGCTGGGAGGAGGAGGAGCAGAGGGTCGGGGAGGAGAGAGCATCGACCTGGGTGTTCCATGAGAGTGGACCTCTTGGCTGTTATGCTTTCTAATTCCCCTCAGCACAGAACAGCAGGGGGGACGAGAGAAGAGAGGGAGCAGAGGGGGGACGAGGAGGAGGAGGAGGGCGAAGGAGTCGTGTTTTCACACCAAAGCAGAGCAGGCGGGTGGGCTGAAGGAGAGGCTCTGTGTGTGTCAGTGTTCGGTGACGCTTTTAAACCTGAGGCTGGGCTGTGAACCTATGACCAGAACTATCTCAAGGGATGAAATAATATACAGTGTATATATATATTGTATATTTATGTGAATTTGGACACAGTCAGACTGGACACCAACAAGCACTGTAGATGTGTTTGCAAGAGAAACAGGCACATTTGATCCCAGATGAGCAGTAAACATGGAGCAGCTCTCCTCCATCTCAGGGCTTTAATGTGTCTGATGTTTAGTCTCTATACAGAAATGAGCCTGTGCAGGTTTGTGCTGACATCATGTTCTACTAAGAGGATTCAGACAAACATGAATCAGATCAACGTGAGCTCAGCTGTTGATAACAGAGCTAAGTGAAGGAACTAGAATTACCATAGTAACTACTGTGGGCCTAATATGTCCTCTACATCTCCTCCTCTGTTCTCCACCAGCTCCTCTGCTGCACAGCTCCCTTTGCTCCCTTTGCTCCACTTCTTTTACACGTGGAACCTCTGACATTGTTACATTTGTTTTATAAACTCCACCTCAAGTTAGCAAACTTTTCTGTGATTTTGAGAGATTCCATTATACATTTTTCAATTTGAAACTTCAGATCAAACATTTCTGAGATGAACAGACACATAGTTGTGAAAACAGTAGAAATTGTTTTATTGCTTGATGATTTATGATGATGTATGAAGTTTTGATGTGGTGATAACATGTTCAGCCCTATTAACCAGCACACACACACACACACACATACACACACGTCTGGATCCAATATGCTGTCATTTAACTTCGGGTCTGGAACAGATTCAGATGAAGGGTCGGGTCCTCCTGTCCTACCGGGCGTGGCCCTGACCTTTACACCCCGATCCTCCCTCCCCAACGGCCACTCTGCTATACTCCGGCCCGCTCCCCCACACCCGCCGGTCCGACTGACCCTCTGAGCGCCCTGTCATCTGGTTCTGTTTGCCAGCGCGTCCCTCCCCAAGGCCACAGGAAATAGCTGCAGCATTTGTGGGCTTTTTTCCCCGGGGGCGGAATTAACAGGTGCACCGTGTTTGTGTCAACCTTTGGCCATTACCACTGGATAATGGAGATAATAAACATGGAGGACCAGGTGGTCCAGCTCCTCTCTCTGTCTGTCTCTGTCTGTCTTTCTCCCACCATCTGTTTGTCTCTTTCTTTCCGTCTCTCGCTCTCTCTCTCTACCTCTCCCTGTCTCTGTCTCTCTCTCTCCCTGTCTCTCTCTCTCCCTGTCTCTGTCTCCATCTCTCTCCCTCTCTCTTTCTCTCCCTCCTCTTCTGTCATCCTTCGCTGTCCTTCATTAAGAACCTCATATAATTATGGATTTAAAAGATTCAGACCGATGCAGAGGAATCACCACCACACACTTTAAAGTTTAGAGTTGGTAGAATGCAGTGATTGTTGACCTTAAACCTTCAGCTGATTTGAGTTGCTGCTCTGCTGCAGATGTTTTGGCTGGTGAGGTGATGGATTCTGCTCCCGAGGAGATGAGGAGTGTTAGTCAGGCTAAGCCTCCCCTGTAATTGGCAGCCATTTTCCTCAGCTGCCATTACAGCAGGTATAGATCGGCCCTCGTGTTCTCAGATTACCTGGATCCCCCTTAAGTGAGCCGTTAGATTGGGTAATAGCGGGAGAGCGGCAGTTTAATGGCGTGCGGGGTCGTCCTCCAGGGTCGAAGGTGGGAGGTCAAATGTTGCCATAATCCCAGGCTCATAAATAAGAGCTGAACTGCTGGGAGGGGGGGGGGGTAATTGATTTGAGGTGGGGGGGCATATTTCACCTGGAGAGGAAATGGAGCTGACAGTTTACAGCCAGGGCTGGATTAGCACCTCTGTGTGTGAGCCGCCGGGTCATGTTACACTGTAAAAACTCAGTACTCATCTGTAAAGTCACTCTGTAATCTTCTTAAATGTTGTGTGATCGATACGAAAATCCGTGGGTGAGATGGAACAAAAATGACAACAACAGTAAAACAACATTAAAGCAGTTGAGTTCTTGAGTTCTGGGTCCAGATTACAACCAGAATGTGATGAGCTCAACCCTCAGTCACACGATCTGAACAGGGCCAAAGGTCACCAACACCCAACTCCTCAAACAAACAAACACACACACAGGGATGAAAACCCAAAGTGCTGGTGGAGGTAAAGATGACAGTTCTTCAATTTGCTCTGAATCTTGAAATAATCACATAATTTGGTCCCAAATCGTTGTTGAATGTTTGATTATTTGATCATTTTCCTTGGATGCTTGAATCATTAAAACAAGTTAGTCCCTCTCTCTCTCTCTCCCTCCCTGCCCATCCTCTTCTCCCCCTCCTCTCTCTCTGCCCCCCTCTCTGTATCTCTCTCTCTCCCCCCCACCCCACCCCTTCTAACCGCACCAGGTGCTGATTGTTTGCAGACGGCTGCAGCAGAGTTTATTGTTAGCGCTCCATTTCATTTAACGTCGGCTGATCCGTTTCTGGCTGCAAGTAACGTGAGACGGTGCTTTGCCGGGAAAAAGCCCAGATGAGGTCGAGTGACTGCTAAAGAAAAGGCAGAATAGAGAGGAAGTGTGTTTGAATGAGCAAGAGAGAGAGAGAGAGACATCTGACATGAAGGCCGTGTTGGTTTGAAGCAGCCGTGTTGTGACCCAATCAGCTCCCCTGTGGCCCAGTGGCTGCAGCTGATTGGACAGTTTGACTGCTGCACGTCGCATTAAATGGCACAACATCATTCAATCTCAGCACGAGCGCTCAAACAACAAATGACGCAGCGATAACGGTCGCATTCCTTTGCTTGTTTTCAATGATAAACGTGTTTTGATTGGCAGAACAATCTCACAGCCGGAGACCTGCAGGATATCAGCGGCAAGAGAGTGACTGAGTGTTTCCTGTATAGACAGGAAGTGAAGGCTTTTATGAGGGCAGTGCATTGATTTCCTAGCATGCCAGGTCTGGGAGTGCAGAAAAAGAGCCGCTTCCTGTCAAGAAGAATGCCGTGCCAGGTTACATGTCTGACCGCGGACATGAGGACGGTTAGAATGAGATGTTGAGAAACAACCTTTGGCCTCCTGCCCTCAGCACCCGCTGTCTCAAACTCAGCCGCTGGATTTGGAAACAAATTTTGGTTTGTGGAGACGCTTTGCAGAGTGAGAACATTTGAGCCGGGTTAAGTTGCGAGTTGAAAAATGTGGGAAAAAAAGACTGAGAAAAAAACCAACCATCAAAAAAATATTGCAAACAAAACACTGGAGGTGGATTTTGTGATGACTCAATATAGAAATGATTGATGAACCTGTGATGGAATTAAACTCACAGGGTGTTTTGTGTGGAGGGAAGTTTTCCTCCAATTGAATGAGAGAAATGTAGAGGACATATTAGGCCCACGGTCTATGGTTACTATAGTTCCTTCACTCAGCTCTGTTATCAGAAGGTTGAGCTGATTCGTGTTTGTCTGAATGCTCTTAGTAGAACATGATGTCAGCGTGAACCCAAACATCTGCCTGGTGGCCGTACCAGGTCCAGTCTATGTCCCTGTCTGTGTGGAGGAAGAATGTTTCGAGGCGTCCGCAGCTCGGCATGGACTCGTCTTCAGTGAGATATCTCACAGATGAAGAGAGAGAGGAGCATTCCTCCACATTAGGACATCCTGTACCGACTTTATTCCCCGGAGACCTCCTCTATCCATCCATCCCTCCTCCTTTACCTCATCCCCTCTGGAACCTCGCTCCACTCCCTCGCTCTTGGATCTTCTCCTGTTTCTCAACACCTCACGCCCTCTTCCTCCTCCTTCCCGGCCTCCTCTCCCTCACCTCCTTATCTGCCCACATCTTACCCTCCCTTCATCTCTCCATCTCTCCGCCCACAGTTCAGGGCTCGGACCTCTGTCCTCCCCCCGATCGCTCCTCCATGTTTGCCGGTGGTCTTTCACCACGTCCCTGAAGGATTGATGGTATTCTCCTCCTCGTCGTCCAACAGGCCAAAATAGATGGCTGACGCAATGCTCTTAATTACTTCAGGGAGGCAGGGAGGCCGAGAAGAAGACAGGAGTGCCGTCCACACATATATGGAAAATGTGGATGAATATTGTGATAGCGGCGCTCCGTTGTCTGTGTTCAGACTGCTTGCTAAATAAATCTGTCCAATCAGAGACGACTGTGATTGTGGCTGTGTGCAAAAGTCAGCATGTGTGGAACCCACATGTAACTAAATAAGGTTCTGTTTTGTGACAAACCCGATGAATTGGACTGTTCCACTTTGGTCGGGTATCAGTGAAACCCTCCAGATTTCATTTTGTGTACGGAGGTAAAATGGATTGTTAATCTGCCTTTTAGGATTCAATTGATTCAGAGTTTGTGCCTCTGGTTTGGTAAGAGCGTCCGTCGCTCTCCTCCACACAGGTTTTGTGACGCTCTATAATAATCTGAAGTAACTGTTTCCCCTCAGTGATGTTTATTGTTATAAATACACACAGACCAGCACTCAGGCCTTTTCCATACGTTGCACCGTTTCCATACGTTTGGTTCCAAAGAAACGACTGGCTGTTCTCTTTAAATCTGTTTGAGGCAATT
>NW_027466874.1:605000-662500 GCF_046128005.1 Genypterus blacodes
TGTGAGAGTCCAACAGTCCTCTTGCTTATAGCTCTGTCACTAATTCAAACCACAAGTGACAGAAAGAATTGCAGAATTTTTTGACCCGATGATTGAATGTCGAGTTTGTGTGTCGTTCTTTTGCTGCAGACCTCAAAGGGTTAAAAAAAATGGATTACCGGACACATGTAGTGGATGGCAGATTGAGGTGTGCTGAGAGGCTCCATGCAGCCTGGGAGTCCAGACGTGCTCCTGCGTGTTCCTGCAGGATGCCCACACCAGAACACTGACGCGTTTATTAACTCTCTCTCTCCCACAGAATCGCTGTTCAGACGTAATTTGGCTCTCCAGATGAAAAACCGTAGACCCCCAGGCCTAAAGAGATTACAGCCGCACGCCCACATGTGGTAATGCAGGGTTAGACATGTGTGTCTCGTCAGCTCGGGCCTTTCTGATGCTCATCCCACTATATTGAAGAGCAAAGGCCAGCGAGGCCGCGGCGCCATGTGGGACTGATTTACCCCGTTAGTGCCGAGCGAGCGCTTCTTTAAATGAACAAGCAGGTCGGAACGCTGTGCCGATCTTCCCTCTCTCTCTCTCTGTGTGTGTGTGTGTGTGTGTGTGTGTGTGTGTGTGTGTAGGGAAGCGTTGGAGTAGATTCCTGGAGGTTGTTTCTGACTGGAGTTGATGTGTGTGTGTGTTTACAGCTCACACACAGCAGCAGTGTGTTTCTCATGTCACTTTTCACGCAAACCATAGAACAGGGGTGTTTAGTGATGAAGATGAGGAGTAAGCATGGAGCAGCTCTCCGCCATCTCGTGTCTCTCTGGGAATTAATAATCATCCTCTCCTCAAATGTGTCAGATGTTTGTGCTCTAATGAGAGAAGTGAGCATGTGCAGTTTAACGATGACATCATGCAGTAAAAGTGAAATACTCTCTACTGAAGTACTGCTGCAAAGAACATACTGGAGTACTGTGATAAAGTATTGTTACTGTATTACTGCTGGACGTTGTGAGTCTCAGGCGTGGTCCGTACGCCGCACCTCCATGATGTCATCACACAGGTGTTCCCCGCTGTTGGTCCTTTGAGATGTTTATCAGCTGGTGCCTGTTTTGCATCATTCTTCTGTGTGTGTGTGTGTGTGTGTGTGTGTGTGTGTGTGTGTGTGTGTGTGTGTGTGTGTGTGTGTGTGTGTGTGTGTGTGTGTGTGTGTGTGTGTGTGTGTGTGTGTGTGTGTGTGTCCACCATGCTTATCATAATGGCTTCCATGTGCCTTTATCACCATCAGTCCAGGTTCTCTCTTTACACGGCCGCGGGTCGGCGCCTTTACAGCCTCGGAGCTTAGACCGGCCCGGCCCGGGGTGGTCCGCGGGCCTGGGAAATAAACACACACACACACACACACAGGAGGAGGAAATCAGCCCGGGATCGCGTTTCCCTCATCCAGTAATGATCCCAGCTTGTGTTTGGTGGCAGATTGTGAGTTTGTGTTGAGTTTGGCCGGATTATTATTTTGCCTAATTGGTTTTTAACGAGGTTTTAACTCAAGTATGTAAAGAGTTTCTATACCACCCACTATCAAGCCCACTCAGGGTTAAACCCAACCGCCATCCTCCTCCATCCCTCTCTCTCCCTCTCTCTCTCTCTCTCTCTCTCTCTCTCGCCGTTGTTGACCTCTGTGTGTCTTTTAAAGCTCAAACTAAATGTATTCTGGGTAATAATGAAGTTGAAGTTGAACTGAAAAACCCTGTAAACTTGCTATCTTGTCAGAGCTCCACATGTGTGTCTGAGCTCTTCAGGAGCGGCATTGACAAACATGTAACCACAAACAAATCTGTCCCCAGTGCAGTGAAATCAGTGAAACGTTTCCAGTACAAATACAGTTTCAACATTTTTCCAGGATTCTGTCGTTTTCTTGATTCGATCCTCAGAGTGTTAGAAAGAAGGAGATATGACTGGAAATGGTTCAGGCACAAAGAGTGTCAGATCTGGGAGGGGTTTCTGCTCAATGTGCACAACAGTGCTGTAAATAGGGAGAGCTGAAGTTTTTTCACTTTAAAGCTTTGCACATTTCAAACTTGAACTGAAGTGAAAATAAGAGCGTAGGAACCTTTAAAACGAGTGTGTGTTATGAATGTGATAAAGCCACGAAGAGTGAGTGTGTATAATTCACATACAGATGGTGAGAGAGGATTTACTGTTGTTGTTTTTAAACAGCTATCTTATCAAAACAAAGGATTCTTTGAATATGTAGACAGAGGAAACACCCTGAGGCGGAAAGTATGTCACACCAACTCTCAGCGACTCTGCCCGAGTGTGGGTGTGTGTGTTCTAAGCCAGAGGACGGATGACTTAGGTGTCTTTACTTCAGTTAAAGGACTTCACCCTCAGTAGTCGACATTTACTTTACATTGATAATTTTCTATTGATTTGTTATTAATTTGCCTTCTTCACTTACTCGTGGAAAATGTTTTTTAAAAAAAAAAGGGGAAATCTGAAAAACTGTACAATACAGTAAATATTCTACAAATCCAATTGAAAATTCATCTTCAACTTATTCCTTATTTATGGCTTTATTTAAAAAGAAAGAAGTCAAAAGCTTGTGTGATGACAAATGAATGACAAATTAAATTAAAACTCAAGTTGCAAAAGATCTAGATTATAGAAGTTATAAGTTATATATAACATTATAATCAAATTCAAACGTAAAGAAAGAAAAAAAAGGTTTTAGTTTTAATGACTTTGATGACTTTGACCTTGTAAAAAAAACGCCCATAGTAAACTGAATGATCTCTCTCTCCCTCTTTATTATTGTAGTAGATCTGAATGGAAATCAATAATCTATACTGTGTGATCCGTTCTGGATGGAGCTCTGTAGCTGCGGAAGATCCATTCAAATTTTAAAGATTTCTACTGATCCAGATCCTACTGACTCAGATCCTGCTGATCTAGATCTGGATGGTAGTGAGTGTTTTGGTCCTGGGCTGTACTGTCTTAGTCTTGTGGTATCTGGACTAACAGCCTGAATGGTTGTCTATGGCCCAAACCTAACAAACAAAATGTAATAATTTTAAAACTACAGTCTGGATAATGTTGTTTGGTCTCCACAAAGTTTCTGAAAATTCAATTACGACTGGATTTGGCAGCAGAAACTCCCCACTGCTTATCTCTCTCTCTCCCTCTCTCTGCTCTGTCCTCTTCTCACCCATTCATCTGTGGCAGCAACACGTGGGATTATTCTATAATTTACCCCCAAACTTCTGCCTGAGTTTGACCTTGAATGTGAAGCAGAGTTGTGCTGGTCTGGCCACACAGTGAGTTTGTTTAGATGGTGACATCTGTGATTCAGGAGCTACACTCTGCTCTGCTACTGAACCGTTTTAACTTTAACTCCGGCATTCTCGCTCCAAAAACTTTGACGCACGGAACGCCACATGTAAAGAATTTGCAGAGGTCAGCACGAACCACCAGAAACGGGCTAACTCCACCGCAGCTGCTTTATTATGCGCGGCCCTCTGGTGCGTCTGCGCGGGGAACAATGGTCGCAGGGCCGAGGCAGTCCTGCCCGAAGGCTCCAAGGCAAACAGAGGCGCTGGGAGCCGAGGGCGAGGCATCTGTTTCCTCCACTCCACATGTGGAGGCACCACGCCGCCAACACCACTGCTGCTTTATCTCACACATCGGACGCTTCAAAACACACACCTCCGACGCTCCCAGAGGACGTGTGTGAGGGTGTGTGTGTGTGACACCGCCGAGTGTTTTGATGACATTGGCTGGCGTGCATTTGTTCTTTTTCGTGTCGTTTCTTCCTGACTTCCTCTGATAATGTTTTGATGTTATCGCTTCAGTATCAACAGTGTCTGATCTGCTCACTCTGCTGATAACGCTCTGTGTGTGTGTGTGTGTGTGTGTGTGTGTGTGTGTGTGTCTGTGTCTGTGTCTGTGTGTGTGTGTCTGTGTCTGTGTCTGTGTGTGTGTGTGTGTGTGTGTGTGTGTCTGTGTCTGTGTGGACAAGATATGAAGTGTTGGAGCTGTGATTCCAGAGGCCAGCAGGCTGATGTGTTTGTGTTTAGATGCCTGTAGACTTGGAGAAGCTTCATGTCCGAGTGCCTCACAGTATAATGTTGGGGTTGGGGGGAGGAGGGTCCTTATATGACCTCAGTTTCTCGAGCATGTCCCTCAGACCTTCATGCTGAGTGTCCTGCTAGGCTTCATGGAGCTGTGACCTGCCGACGCTGTTTCAGAGAGCGAGTGATGATGATGATGGGACAGCAGGTAGAAGCAGATAGCAAAGTGACAACAAACCAGCACAGGAAGAGCAGTGTGAGCCCACAGGAAGTCGCGCGCGTGTGTGTGTGTGTGTGTGTGTGTGTGTGTGTGTGTGTGTGTGTGTGTGTGTGTGTGTGTGTGTGTGTGTGTGTGTGTGTGTGTGTGTGTGTGTGTCGTCCTGATAAGGTCAATGCATCATGAGATAAGGGGAGTGGAGGATGTATGCTGCCTTTTTTATCTGTTCGTCAAATATTGTGTTTTGCCCCTTTGGTGTTTAGTGAAAATGATGACTGTGCACTTTCCCACGTTCCCTTCGTCTCTGCGGTCAGAATTCTGTTTTCCCAAATTTGAACATTTGTGTGTTCGTTTGAGGTGGATTGTGTGTATGCAAGTGTAATGCCCTGCCAGGGCCTTTGATCAAGGCACTATACTGTAGCTGGAGTTGGTCTAGAGTCCAACATGAGCTGGAACCTTCACCTGGACGCTGTTTAAGGTGCAGGATGCTCTGGTTACCTGCCGCTTCAGTTTGGCTGCACGGTCACGGCTGCACTCGGATTCAAAAACTCTGCTGCTCTCAGTCGGGTCGGTGCGGACTTGGACATGAATTTGTTGGACCGCAATCGAGTCCAGACTCCAAACATTCAGGTGCACATGAGGATACAGGTTCAAATAAGATACACTACCTGCAGCACACACACAGCTTATTCCCTCCCCCTCTCTCTCTCTCTCTCTCTGTGCACACACACACACACACACAGACGTTAGAGCCTCGTCCATCATTGTGTTGGTGTCAGATGATTCCGCCCAAGCAATCGCTCCAAGGCTACCTAATCAATCCAATATGTCCCAAGTTTTCCATGGCAGGACACACACACACACTCACATACACACTTCCATAAATACAGTAACAGCTTTCTAAAATATGTGACAAAAGTTTACTGGCTGGACCTCCGTCTCCTCTTCCATAAAAGCTCTTAACTGTGCTGCCTTAGTCACACACACACACACACACACACACACACATTTCCCTGTCTGACACACACACCTGCTCCTGATTGTCCAATTTGTAAGCAGCGCTGTGGCCGTGGGGGAGCAGTTTGATGGTAAACAGGTCTGATAGTGTTGAGACGCATCACTGGGAGTCAAGACACAGGAACACGTGAACCCATACACACGCAGCAGGCAGCGCTCTAAGCGTCAGCGGGGCGTTTCTGACGTCAAACAGATTTGCCCTGACCTGGGTTTAGCCTTGAGGTCAGAGGTCAAAGCGTCTGTGGGTCAAGGCTCATGTCAGGACCCCGAGGACGTATTGAAATGGAATCGCGGCGTACAGTTTACCCCCTCCCCCAACACACAGAGTCCTGCTCTCTCACTTAGACCCCCCCCCCCTTGAATTTCTTCCCTCCTTTTTTATTCCGCAAACAAATAAGCGTGACTCATCCAATCCTCCGCCTGGTTTGGTTCCTGTCTCCCATGGCGACTCGTGTTTCCACGTTTCACGGAAAAGCCTGAACGTGTTCCACAGCTCACACACTTCATGAATAGCTCCGATACCACCAAGTATTACCCGCAATGCAGTGCGAATGGAACCAGTGACCTTTGCCCCTCAGCCGCATCTTATAGTGAAGCTGTCTTTTGAAATGTTTATCAGTTTCTGCTGCCTGTCAGGAAACAATATGGACGCCGCGCTCGTTTGTAGCATTGATGCTGGTTGGTAGCTAGCTTGGAGTGCTGGAAGCTCTTAGCCTAGCGACACAGAGCAGCTTGGCTCGGTGAAAAGGCAGGGAGCGCTTGAGCCGACGTGGAGCCGCGTGCTGAGATCATTTGGCTCAACATGCTGTTACTGATATACCACGAGTGTGTGTGTACCCCGTGTGTGTGTCCGTGTCCGTGTTTATTTGTGTGTGTGTGCCGTGTAAACACAGTGAGTCTATTTTAAACACTTTCACATCCTCTTCGGCCTCTGTGTGCTGCCTCCTCTTCATCAGGCAGCTGTGACAGATTAGCATGTAGCTACTATATTTAACCAAACTGAGCGTGCGTGCGTTTGTGTGTGTGTGTGTGTCCCCTCCCTCCACAATGGCAACACACCCACATGGAATGACAGGGCTCCTTTGAGAAATGTGTTTCTCATGTTCTCACGGTGTAAAAATGACACGATCTCCACTGAGCGAGAGGCCGCAGCCAAACTACACAGAGCCCAGTGTGTGTTTGTGTGTGAGTGTGTGTGTGTGTGTGTCTTCAGATAAATAGTGAATGAGTCTTTATATGACCTCTTCTCTTCCTTGGGTGAAAACATGCAGATTGTTTACTGAGCACAGACTGTTCATACAGCCAGAGGTCACTGTCGAGTTCAAGTGTGGGTGTGTGTCTGTTTGTGTGTGTGAAGCTATGTTTAGATCTACAAACACTGAGATAACATCAAAGCAGTGTGTCCAGGCTTCATGAGATGTGGATGTTTCTGAGTCGTGTTTTTGTTTGTATGTCTTTCTCTGTTTACGTCTTGTGATCGCGTCTCTTTTTGTTGCTTAATGAACATTAGAACCTAAAACCTTATGCGTGTCCCCTGTCTGCTGAAATGACCCTCTGTGTTTAAGCTCCTCCCTCTTTGCTTTGCTTTGTCCGGGCCATCACTGTTGTTGATTGCGATCTGTCGTGTTTTGCTGGTGTGTCCCCGCCTCCAAAGCTCTGTGATTGGCTGATCAGACCTCCCTCACATCATGACATCATGGAGACACTGTGGTGACACGTCGACACAGCCTGCCGTTCTACGTCCCGTGTGATATTCATCACAGTGTACTCTCTCAGTATGGGACGCTGAGTTAGACCTTATCATCCTGTTGTTGTCTGTCCTCACACGGGGAATCACCTTGACAGCCTCTCACGTAGATGTGACGCGCGTGTCTCAGACGCTGGGCGAGTTTTCCCGCCTCGACCTCGGAGTGTGACGGGTGTTTGTGCAAGAAAACGCTCTGAGGTTCACCACCATCACAGCGACACAGACAACGCCGAGGTGCGGTCATCTCTGCGTCATCCCGACCGCTCTCTGCCGGCATGTGTGTGTGTGCGTGTGTGGGAGCGTGTGTGTGTTGGGGTGAAGTCAGAGCTTAAATATAGCTCCGTCTGTCTTTGACCTGACGTCCAGACGCTCTCTGTCTGACAGGGAAAAATGCTGCCGGCTCCCACTTTTTTGGTCAAAACGCAGCGGGGCAGAGGAGGGATAGAGTGTGTGTGTGTGTGTGTGAGAGAGTATGTGTTGAGGGGGGGGGGGGCAGTTAATAACTTCAGCCATCTCTAAAAATAGGAGACTCGGTAAAAAGCACAAAAAAAGCAGTTCTGCTAAAAATCACAGCTCCATAGCAGCTATTTGGATGATGTGACTCCCTGAGGAGGAGCCTGGGAAAGAGCTGTGTGTGTGTGTGTGTGTGTGTGTGTGTGTGTGTGTGTGTGTGTGTGTGTGTGTGTGTGTGTGTGTGTGTGTGTGTGTGTGTGTGTGTGTGTGTGTGTGTGTGTGTGTGTGTGTGTGTGTGTGTGTGTGTGTGTGTGTGTGTGTGTGTGTGTGTGAACCATTAGGCTCCTTACATGCACTCAGCTAGCACACAAGGGTGGTGCACACAGGGCAGTCTGGTTTGCTCTGATCCAGTCTGGCCTTTTCTGGTCCGGTCTGGTCCTGGTCTGGCTCTGACTCCCCTCAGGTCTCACAGGGTTTGTGTGGTCCAGACAAACGTACGTAACCACAGCAAGAGAAATGACACAAAAGTGTTTGAACAGAGAAGTCATGGGATGAAACTTTCCCTAGTTGGGAATTCGAGGAATGTTCACCTGCCAGTGTCCGTCACGTCGTCTGAACTCCTCCCAGCTTGATATCTGGCTGACCGTAGCGAGGGCGGAGGCGGACGCCATGAGAAACCATGAAGTCTCACATGTGTCCAAGGACGCGATTATAACTCACTAGTGCTACAGAAAACAAGAGGAAATGGACGGAAATGAAGCCAATGTGAGGGGGTGAGGCGGCGAGGGGGGCGGGGCCTGAGGGGGGGGGGCGCTCTGCAGATACATACACTGCTACAGATACATAATGCTCCATATTGTGTTGCACCATCCTGTGTGTGTGTGTGTGTGCGTGTGCGTGCGCGCATCTGTGTGTGTGTGTGTGTGTTTGTGTGTGTGTCCACGCGCTCAGAGAGAAAGTGTGTGCATGTATGTGTTTGTGTGTGCGTACGTGTGTTTTTGTGTGTGTGAGTGTTACCTGCACTGCTGCAAAGACGCACAAAGAACAAAAGGATTCTTTGAGCTCCTCGTTCAGGAGGAAGCTGTCAGACTTGTCTATTCTTCTCTAATCCTGTGTTTGGGATTATCAGACACTGTTGGGGAACGCTCTAACTCACACACACACACACAGACACACACACACACACTGCCTGCCTGTCATATGTCTGCACATCAAAGTCTTGCTGCTACTTATTTGCCATCTGAAACGTTTCACAACAAACAAAGACCAAAACTCTCCAGACTTTTTCCTGATGGATTGCATCATTTGTCTCCATGTTGACATTAATCTCTACACACTGAAACAGCTTGATTTGATTTGTAATTTATGTTGAGATTATTACAACCTGCAGCTTTGGATCATAAGAAAATAATAGCAATTGATTCTAACGTGTCCCTCACTAATACAAAGCAGCAGCCTGACACACGTGAGGCACATGTATGTTCAAACCTGAGCTAAGCTTACACACACAAATGAGGAAGTAGTGAGGAAGGAGTAGCAGCTTGTGACGGGATCTGAGCCCGGCACCTTCTTCCAGTCGTATTGGGTCGTGTCCCTGTCTGGCTCTTCCACCTGCGAGTGACTCTGATCTGATCTCTGAACCTCACACAGAGGATCCAGATTGGCATCGGCACAGGAGGACACGCGGGAGTCGACCTGATGTAAATGACAGGAGGTTAAATTTAGCCGCGTGTAAACATCAGAGCGGAGCGGCACGTTAGCCAGAGGTCAGGGGTCAGTGTTTGGTCGCCAGTTCGGGCTCCTTCTGCGCTCGTCATTTCAATACTATTTGCCTAATCGCAGTACTAAGATGGCTGCTGGTGATTGCCGGCATATCCGGGAAGTTGTGACCTTGATGGATGTTGGGTCCCAAACGCCCTGCCTGATAACGGCACCGCGTGACGTCTGTGATCGAGACCATGCCCGCAGCAGATACGTGACGTGTGAGTGTGTGTGTGTGTTTCATAGCTGTGAGTGCAGGTCATTAATCTCATTATCAGCAGTTTGGGGCGGGCGGGGCCGGTGTGCTGGAGCTGCCAGGTCTGCTCCTATTAGGATAAGAGGTTGATGCTCCCCGCCAAAATAAGAGCACTCACTTTTTCTTCTGGTTTCTCAGGAGCTAACATTCTTGTCTAGCAGCTGTGCGAGTGTGTCACCGTGAAACTCTTGAGCTACAAATGAGCTGGAAAACCCGGCGACGGGAGGGAGAGAGAGGGGGGAGAGAGAGACTAGTGAAACAGTTTAGTGGTGTGAAAAGACCGAACGGGCAAGAGGCCTCTCTATTGTAACATGAGAATCAGCTGAGACTCGGCACGCTTTCGTCAAGGCGGAGCTGCCCGCCACGTCCTTAAATAAAAAGAAAGCCACTAACCCAGCACCTTGGTAAGTCGCTGCCCCCTAACATGACGGACAGCGTTACCTTGACGTGTCCCCACAGCACTTTGTGTGTGCTTGATGCTTCATTTGTGGACGATTGCATACAAATCTTTGGAAGTGTTGTGTTTCTCAGTGAAAGTGGTTGTGTCATATGTCTGTGTGTGTGTGTGTGTGTGTGTGTGTGTGTGTGTGTGTGTGTGTGTGTATGTGTATGAATCCCTGAGGTTAATGGCGTTAGCAGGCGGTGATTGGGGCTGCTGGTTTCTCGCCGTAATCGCAGCTCCATTAAGTGTTTACTGTGAGCCATTCCACATGTCAGCTGGAGTCAAGCAGCCAGAGATGAAGGAGAGAGAGAGGGAGAGGGAGAGAGGGGTGGTACAGAGAGGGAGAGAGAGCGGGAGATACAGAAGGAGGTGGATGGAGGTTTAGATCCATTATGTCAACCGGGCTGAGTTCTTGTTGTTTTTGTCATAATTCTTTGTTTTCTTACTGACTCTGATTCTTACTAAGAGGAGAGGATGAAGGTGTTTCCCTACAGGAAGCAGGGGTCCAGTAGAGTCCAGTCTCTTGTTTTACTATAACTTTCAGAGCTCGTAAAGGTCACATAAGGTCCTGAAACGTGTTAGATTAGCAGATCGGCAGGTAAGTGGTGGGGCCGGGGTCAGGGGTCAGGATCTGGCTGTGGAGCTGTGATGGGGGTCATCCTGTGGCCATGAGAACAGGAAGGTGTGGACTCAGTTTAGTGTGAAGGTCTGAAACTCTGAGCCATTTATCACATCGCTAATGGAGCAGAGCAGCCCTGAGAGAGGGGGAGGGGGGCGGGAGGAAGAGGGGGGAGGTGCTCTGCTGTCTGATGATGATGATGATGATGTTGCCTGAATAAATATAAATATTCAGATTATGCTGTGTTATCACATTATTGTGCATAAAAATTAGAGCCTGAAGTGGATGTGTGTGAAGCTCAGCAGAGTTCCGAAAGTCAGAGGCAGAATCACTCAGCTTCTGCTGTAAACATTTCCTCCCCAGCACGGCCTTCATGTTCACTCACAGCTCCACATTCATCAGTGACGGAGCTCCAGACGGACTTAGTGACGGAGCTCTAGACGGACTCAGTGACGGAGAATCAAACGGGCTCAGTGACGGAGCTCCGGACGGGCTCAGTGACGGAGCTCAAAAGAGGCTTTGACATGATGTCATTGGCATCCAATGACATCACTCTGTGATGTCACTCTGTCCACATTGCATCACTGTTGCATTTTTATTGAAGGACAAACCCAAGAAGTGACACTTCCACTGAGTAAGAGAAGCGACAAGCCTCTGCAGCGCTCTATCTTAAACAGAGCTGCCAGTCTGAGAAATGGAGCGGCAAAGAATTCAGCTAGATCCAAAGACCTTCTGTTGTTCCATCTGTCTGGATCTACTGAAGCATCCGGTGACCATCCCCTGTGGTCACAGCTACTGCAGGGTATGTATTCAGACCCTCTGGGACGTAAAGGAGCAGAACCAAACGTTCAGCTGCCCTCAGTGCAGACGGAGCTTCACAGCGAGGCCTGTGCTGCTGCAGAACACCATCATAGCAGCTGTGGTGGAGGAGCTGCAGAAGACAGAAGTCCAAGCTGCTTCTGCTGATCACTGCTATGCTGGAGCTGCAGATGCTGCTTGTGATTCCTTGAGTGGGAGAAAACAGCAATCGGTCCAGTCCTGTCTGCAGTGTCTGGTCTCCTACTGTGATCAGCACCTCCAGCCTCACTATGATGTACCTCCATTAAAGAAACTCAAGGTGGTCGACCCCTCCAAGAGGCTTCAGGAGAAGATCTGCTGTCGTCACAATGAGTTGATGACAATGTTCTGCCGCACCGAACAGCAATGTATCTGCCGTCTCTGCTCCGTGGATGAACATAAAGGCCACGACATGATCTCAGCTGCAGCAGAGTGGCAGAGGGAGTTTCAGCAGGAGGTGGAGGCCGTCAATCGCTCCGCTGATAAAGCAGTGAGGGACAGTCAGGAGATCTTCAGCCAGCTGATCCGTCTCATGGAGAACAGAAGATCTGATGTGGAGCAGCAGATCAGATCTCGACAGAAAATAGAAGTGAGTCAAGCCGAAGAGCTGGAGCAAGAGATCAGTGAGCTGAGGAGGAGAGTTACTGAGCGGAGGCAGCTGTATCACACAGAGGAGCACGTCCACCTTCTCCACAGTGAGCCCTCACCGCAACACCTCAGCGAGTCCAGAGGCTCAGCCAGCATGGGCTTCCATCCGCTCAGGTACTTTGAGGAGTGAGAAGCCGACCAAGATGAAGATGATTTACCGTCACCAGGAAGAACCCCAAACCACAGCTGGATCAAACACTGCATATGCACACACACACACGCTCCTCTTAATAACAGCAAGATAACACAGCTCTATTCATCACAATTACTTGTCATGTAGCTCTGCTATCTAATGCCTTTTCTCAAGAAATATGTGTAAAATAAGACACTAAAATTATAATATTCAATAAAATTGTCCAGCTGTTAAAATGTGTCTTTGCATGATATATTTCCGTATGTGTACATTTCACACACACACACACTGTTAACTACAATATAATCATTAATATAAATCCAATGCTGCTAGATTCAGTGATGGATTCATCCTGTCTGTGTTCTTTATTTGTTTTTAATGCTAATGTGAATTAAATTCAGAAGTAAAAAGTCCCACATGTAGCTCAGAGAAAACCTTCAAAACAATCAACAACCAACAAATGAAGTCAACAGAGAGAAAAGTAAATTTGCTGCTGTTCTGTGCTCTAAACCTCAGATTGGTTTGTGAGCCCGTCCGTCACACGCCCAGGTGCTCCTGCAGAAATGTGAGAGTCTGGTTTGTTCATCAGGGGCCGGAGGGTGAGAGGTCAGAGGTCAGACTCAGGGGAGCCATCGTCGTTGAGCGGTCAGGTGACCCTGAACGATCTTCTGATAGGATGGCCTCTCCTCCCCCAGGACGCTCATTCCATCACCATCCGTGTGCGTGTGTGTGCGCGTGTGCGTGCGTGTGTGTGAGTGTGTGTGTGTGTGTTCAGTTACACCAGAAAGTAGAGCAGCAGTCGGAGGTCTTACCTCCACCAAGGTCTAACAGTCTTCTAGTTGTGCTGTTCTGGCTCAGTGTCTAGGTGCGAGTGTGCAGACAGACACGTCATCAGCTGTCTCACTCGGCCTGAGATGTCTCCTAGTCTCACTGCTGTCTTGTCTGGGAACATCTCCAGGTTCTGAGGAGGACCGTTGATCTCACACAATGCTGCTCTGGACACCAGCAGCAACTTCTCCTGAATGGAGTTTATGTGTGAAATCAGCCTGGACACTGTAAAATCAGGACAGATGATTGTGCTGATTCAGCTGATTGCTCTGATTCTGGCCTCTGCTGTGTCTCTTTAACGTTGTTGTTTCAAATGTGTCTCGGGTATGTTCTGTGGTTTGAGGCTTTTGGACCGTGTCATTGTGTCTGTCTGCAGATCTGTGTGTGTGTTTTTGTGAGTATGTGTGCCAGCAGCACTGTGGGCCTGTGGGAGGGCTTTGTCCTCCTTTCCCACACTATGCGTCCCATGAGCCTTTGCGGTGACGTCAGGACAGAGGTACGGGCAAACGCTCCGCTCAAAGGTCGCAGGTTCACATCCTGTCTGTCAGGATCGAGCTGGTCAGGATCCAAATCAGAGCGCTGAGCGTCTGGATGACCACTGAGTGATATAACCCCTTTCTCTCTCTCTCTCTCTCCCTCTCTCTCCCTCCGTCCCCCCTCTCTCTCAGGCGATGTGGCTGATGCTGCAGCAGGAGGAGCCAGATGATTTAGTCATAGCGACAGGGAAGGTGCACAGTGTGAGGGAGTTTGTGGAGAAGGCCTTCACACATGTGGGGAAGACCATTGTGTGAGTATATGTACGCACAATCACACACAAGGTCAAAGGCACACACACACATGCACCCACTCTCACACGAACACACACGTTACTAGTTTTCTGGGGATTTGTTTGGGTTTAGTTGCTTCTCTATAATGTGTTTTCTGGGTGGAAATACTCACGTTTTCACCCAGGCTGCATGGTGATTTATCCACCGTTGCCATATTACTTTTTAGAACAACGTTTCGACTGTTTCCACACATGGCTGCTGCGTGGCCTTACTGGTTTCTGCTGCGATCCAAACGTGACAGATCAGACCTGTAAACGATCAGGGAACTGATGGGACGTGGGTGTCTCACAGACAGGGTGTCCTGTCTTGAGTCCGCCTCGGTTTTTAAGCTGGAATTTGGTCTTCAGTCACCTTCGCATGCATTTGCTCAAAGGCTGGACCCGTGCAGTGCACCTGCGTTCTGGATGTCAGGAGGACACAGTGTGACGCACTGTGGCTCCTCCTCCACGTTCTCCTCTTATCTCACCTCCTAATCACCTCCCTTCCCCTCCTGACATGTTAGCGGAGGCACCGTCCTGCGTTGCGTTTGTGTGTTGTGTTTGCAATGCCAGTCATAGCGAATTCACAAAAAGCGAGTGACATGTTTTGTCTGCACGGAACCTTAAAGAAACAAACTGCGTGAGAACGAAAGAAAGAAAGGGCGGAAGCGAGAGACACGAGGTACAAAGCGTTGAACTTCACAGCAGCTGTGGGAGAAATTCTCCATTACGATAAAGATTGTGTCTGTCTGTTTTCAGGTGGGACGGCAAAGATGAGAAGGAGGTCGGCCGTTGCCAGGAGACCGGCGTGATCCACGTGAAGGTGGATCCCAAATACTTCCGTCCTACAGAAGTGGTACGTGAGATTTCTACTCGTAACTGTGGATGTTTGTTCTTACTCTTCCTACAAACCAAAACATGTGTACTTTAGTTTGCTTCCTTCATGCGTCTCAAGCTGGGCCGGCCTCAGCGTGTGTCCCTGGGGACAGTCCTGGGTCTGTTCTTCATAATGATCTCTGAACCTCGATTGCTGATCACTCATCTGTGGTTTCTAAGCTTCTTTGTTTCTCTACGTCAAGACGTGTCAGTATTCCTAGCTCTCTACAAACTAGCATTTCTGTCTTTCATTAGAGCCAAAATGTGCCCGTCATCTTCCCAGGCTTGTAATGAATATATGGTTTAGTCTTTAGATTGTGTCTTTACTATTATTTTTACTATTTCACTTTCTTTTGTAAGCATACAGGAGGGAAGAGAGGCAGAGAGTTAGAAAGACAAGGGAGAACTGAAACCCTGAAGAGAACTAGCCAAGGTAATGTTCAAGTTAATTAAAACAGTGGAGTGACAAACAGGGCGACAGCAGAAAGTCACAGCCGCCAAAGGTTGTGCCTACAGTAGTGTGGAAGCAGAGTTCTGGATGACATCAGTGCTGTTGGGTGGACGATCTTGTAGGTACAGTTCGTACAGGATGATGTCAAACAGCAGTGCAGGCAGCTACAGATTACATCATAGGCTGTGGGAGGAGAACAAGAGAGAAAGAAAAAACAGGGTCGCACGAAGAGGGAGAGAGGAGAAAAACAAAAAGGGAAGATATCCCACCCAAAGACCCGACCCACCCCAACAGTCACACAACCCCGTCCTGGCCCGCCTGCGATAAAGAAACTGTTTGGTGTTCAGGTTTTCAATCATTGGTCTGGTATAGCCTGGTATAACCTAGATCTTTGAAATAGGAAAGAAATGGTTGCCATTTCTGATACCATGATAGTGTACTTGATTTTCTCGAGTTTAAGAAAAAACATCATGTCCCTCAGCCATTGTGAAATAGGGAGGGAGGTGTGAGGGATTTCCAATGCAAAAGCAGGCGGCGTCTAGCAAGCAGAGAGGTGAAAAGCCTCTACATTCTCCTCTACATGTTGAATCTCCACCAAAGTGTGGCGTAGAGACCATCTTAATCTACGCTCTTGACTTCCTGCAGTTTCAGGCGCGTGTACATGGTGTGGACAGACGTCGTACTCAGTTGTGTACTTGATGCAGCGTGATGATGTCACTGCTGCCTGCTTTGGTTCACTGCTCGCCTCCTCAGTTGTTTTTAACGGTGTCAAGAGTAATTTGTGGTGCAGTTTGCATGAAGATATAATAAAGTGTTATTACGCTGTCAGATGGTCCTCCAGTGTGATGAATAATCTGACAGAGTAATAACTGAGTATTATGTCTTTACGTTCCTCTAGCTGGAGGAAATAAACTCTGACAGGCACCAGAGAGTTTGACTGCCGCCGTCAGAATTGACCGCATGCCACCAAACACTTCACTCAGGATGAACATGAGTGACTGATGATTTGTGACGGGATGCACCCACAACTCTCAGGACATCCTGATGGCTGTTTGTACACAGTACTGATACATACACATTCAGATTCACAGTCATAGTACGACACTACACTTTACCACGTGACTCTGTGATTTGTGATGGAAATGACCAAATATCACAAAAGTTTTGGAGAAGTCTTAGAAACTTAAATGAATCGATGATATATTGATGAGATATTTGTATTGACAGCAAATTGTCTCTTGTATCATCTAATCCGATTTATTGGAGTCAGGACTTTTACGTTCCTCACCCAGTGAACGTGACTTCCTGGGGGAGTGAAAGCCTGCCCAACTGAGGTGCAGGAGCTTTGTGACAGAACTGTAGTGGCTCATCGTGCTCCTTCCCCAGAAACAGAGCTACAGGTCTGCTCTCCTTTGGACCAGGCTGCTAGAAACCAGCAGAACTTCAACAGTGAAGGTCACATGGACACAAACACTGACATAAAGAACTAAACACCTAAAGGAAACTTCCTGTAACCACATCTGAGGCATCTTCATGGAGCGTGAATTTACCTTAGATGGTTTTTTTTTGGTTTTGTTTTCAGTCAGTAGAACAACAAACGTGTGTAAAGTGTAATTTGTATTCAGACAGTGTGTTTGCATCATGGTCATGTCGATGTTCCTGCATGATGAATCCCCTGCATGTGAATAGGAGAAGGTCCTGTGAGTGTGGTCCTGCTCCAAGCTGTGTGTGTGTGTTGGGGAAGCACCGTGCTGTCAAACGCTGCAGTCATCGCGTCAGAACCAAACCGTCTGGTCCACCGCACGCTGTCGCTGCCTGGTGATTCACGACGCGACACACAGTTCCTCCGGTTCCTGACGTGAACATGAATGTGGCCTGTTTTTCTCTGCATGTATCTGATTGCCGGTCATTGTGTCTGGGACCACATACATTAATCAGCCATAACGGGCCCAGCTGACAGCCGCGGGTTTGCTTATTGTGAGCTGCTAACCCACTGGAATGTTGCCAAGCGGCCTCTTAGTAACAGTAACGGGGCACAGATTGTTTTTATTTAAAAGCAGTGATTTTGCTGAACAGGACTGTAGGTCTGGGAATGGACCCCAAAGGAGCCAGGGACACGTATTACAGCCTCTAAAGCTCCTCTACATTAAGCTAGAAATTAAGTTAGATACTAACATGTTGACTGTTGCGCCAGAGATTGTTTTTCCTGTGACCTTTGACCCTGAATATCAGATTCTTTTCCTCTGATTTGCCAAATAGTTTCCCTGATGGACAGAAGCTCCCTGATCGCCCAATCAGTCCGGTTTCCAAACTTTTCTCCCCCCTGATCTCACAAGTCTCTCCCGCATCGTTTGCCGGGGTCATTCTGCTTCACGTCGTCCTGGACAATAGCAGGAACTTCGCCTGACCAGAGTTCAGGCAGGAGAGGGATTTGAGGGGCAACGGGGGTGATCTGGGATCTGGGAAGGCTCGGATTCCCTTTGTAAAACATTCCAGAAACCAATGTCCAGGGAAAGACGATCTGGATTTGCGTCATCCTTAGTGTACATAAGTGAATTTGTAACAATGATTGATTATGAACTGATGTGGCGTTTGAACTTGCTTAGTACGATTAACGTCAGACATTGATGCGAGACATACTTTGAGAAACAATCAAATGGAGAGAAGTGAGACGTCTCTCCTTCTTTCCTCACCTCACACTCCGGTTTTCAAGTCAGCTGAATCCTCCGTCTTCCATGTTTGCATCTGATTTATATTTTGAACTTCATCACTGTGGAGGCGAAACAATCTCAGTGTTGTTTGGGTGTGAGGAGTCATCGATCTGTTGATATCAGGGTCATAAAGCGATCCGGCCCTTTAACACTCCGTCTCTCCTGGTTTAGAGATGTTTGTGAACTCGTTCTGTCATCGCTGTGACCAGGAGGTGTTGTGTCTGCTCCCTGGAGGGGGGGTGTCGGGTTTCGCCCGGGGCGTCGCGGCCTCAGATTAGCTGTCAGGCATTCTCCCCCTGTGCTGCCGCGCTTCAGCCCGGGCCAGATTAGAGCTGAGATCCAGTTGAGTGATGGCGGAGGATTAGTGAGGAGGCCCTGCTGACGGAGTGCAGAGAGGATGGAGGCGGTGGCGGCGACCTCACACCTGGACCTGCTCTCACTGAGGTCCTGACCCAGCACCCATCAGGCCAGCAACACACACACACACACACACACACACACACACACACACAGCGCAGCAGATAGTTTGGGATCATTCACAAGAGCAACACTGGCTCACACAACATTTTACAAACTTTTCTACATTGTAAAGTGAAGGAATCTTGGGTGTTATTGTGAATTACGTCGTGTTTCTTCAACTTCTTTGAGGCATAATTTATATTTTTGAACAGATAAGGAAAGTATCTGTTTTTATGGGGCAATTTATTTCCCTTTCACCTGAGGGCACTTTCTGACACATAATTAACATCTTAACAAATCAGCCGTGTGGAGGCCTGGAATGCTGCTGGATCCTCCTTCTTCACAGCTGACTCAACACGGACTCAACACATTCATGGAATTTCATAAACACCGACTTCAGTCACTCGTTAACAGTTACGGTTAAACGTTATTGCTTCCACTTGTTGTTCTTGAAGAACTTGTTTGTTCCTCTTATGCCGTTCGTCACACAACAATCGACTGCGTTTGTCTCAGGAGAGACTTCCCGTCCTTACATCGTGATCAGAGCCAGAAACTCCGAATTCACCAGCTTTGTAGAATTAGTCATCTGGAATCATTAGACATTGCATCAATTAATACGATGTCAATCATTAGACATAGTTTCCTAGCAGCCACCACCATATGGTTTCCTGACGAGATCTGACAGTGAAATTTAATCGGGAAATCATTCATTGTTTTCCCCGAAAAGGTTCTGGCTCCACTTGCCAAGATTCTGATTATAGAGTTTCTGATTTATTACAGTATATTCAAACATTTTCAGTCCTTGAAAACACATTTTCATTCATTTGCAGCATTCAGTAAATACATTTTTTTATGATTAACAACAGAGACCCTCAAAAGCCATGTAAAATACTTTGCCATTGTAAAATACCAGCTAACCTCAGCGCAGCCTAACGCGCGGCACACCTTTGCGGCGGTGCAGGCAGACCGGCGAGACCGGAGCCAAACCTCAGCGCTCTGACTGACAGCTCTGCACAGCTCTAACAATGGAGCCAATCAGCAGCCGTGACAGTTGGAGCGGAGCCCCGGTTGTACCTGTGCAGCCTGCAGGTTTGTTCCCAACGAGCACGATAGCTTCCAGATGCGCAGCTTTCACGTCCACACGCAAATATCTGTTGCAAAATGGGAGAGCAAGATTTGAACCGTTGGTCACCGATGTTCTGTTTGATAAAAGAACCATGGTTAAGACGGCATGTCATGATGCCAAACATAACATGAACACATCATGTGTACAAGTGACAAACAACAAATTACCTCATAAAATATGGAAATAAATTCAAAACCTGCAACAAAATCAGATTATGACCTTTCACCCTTCATAATCTGTCGCTGTCATCTGTGGTTTTTACTGAAACTGCATAAATCTTTTGACACTTCATTCTATTATTTACAGGATTATGCCAAAGCTATAAAAAATATACAAATCTTCAGATTTTATACTCCTGATTTAGGTTTTCAAGAAGAGCTCTGAGCCCCTCAATGTTGTGGAAATCAACTTTTTTTCCTCATAAAGTCGGAGCCATTTTTAGCAGCTGTTCTCCTTTCAACGTGCTCTCCAAAAGGGGGCGTGGCTGAGCCAAACAAAGCCCCTCTCTGCCTTGCGATGCTCCGTTCCTGGAAATTGACCCAAAACAGTGCACGAAAATGTATAAATACAAGTCAATACGTCTGGAAAGATGGGAAGCTGCTTGTTCAACACAGTCTGCCCCTTGTGGTGGGACTGTTTTATGTAGTTACACAAAGTGGTTTCTCAGGACTTCCATGTTTGATATCCACAAGTAGCTATCGCCACATGATGAAGATCCATGGCCGCCCTACGACGCCTTGACTGCGTCTATACACGATAAACCAAACACTGTCTTTAACCTACAGATCTGCACTCTGTTCTCATGGTGTCCATGTTTCTCCACGTTGTGAATTTAAAGCAGGAGCGATTTAAAGGAGACGCACTTCACTGTAACGCCAGCTTATCTTTCAGCGTCTCTCTTTTCCCACACCAAGCAACCGCACACATGTAAACAATCACATGGCTGCACAGTAACACACACATATAAACAAAGCACACCTGCATGTTCACCCCACACACACCCTCCATGGCTGCTCGCTCCTGTCCCAAGGGGCTGTGGGAGATAAATGAGCTCATGTCAGACACACACACTGACAAGGCTAATGATGAATTACATATATATTAGCACACAGCCTGAGGACACACACGTACAAAAACACATACACACACACACGCGATTTAATTGCAAACACTTACAGAGTCTGACTCAGCACACGCACACACACACGCACGCACGCACGCACACACACGCACACGCACACACAGACAGAGGTGATGACAGGTATTTCCACTGGAGGAGAGGCACAATGCTGAGCTGTGAGCGCGGTGTCAGTGACTTCCTGTCTGAAAAGGTCAGAGGTTAAACAGTCTTCATTCTCTTTAAGCCTGACCATAGAAACAAAGACACTGAGCCTCATGGATCCATGTTGTCCTTTGGTCTGCAGCACAAAGAAAGAAGTCCTGCCCTCCACAATAAAAGCTCATATGTCCAGGGTTGTTACAGGGTTACAGAACTGTGTTATGCTATAATGATGCTTACATACAGAGAGTTCAGGGTCAGAGGTCAACATATTAGTATCTAACTAAACTACTGTCTTCATGTAGAGGAGCTGTTAGAGGCTTTAACAGGTGTTCATGGATCCATAAGGGTCCATTCAAAGACGTACAGACCTGAAGAGAAGCACAAACATCTACACAGTGACACAAATTAAACAACAGTGCATTTCGTGAAATCATGAAAATGTGTCAGAATAGCCCTCAAAAGTTAGACGCAAACACTGAGGAGCTGCTGTGTGAACGTGAAACCTTCAGGATGATAGAGGATGCAAACAGTTTAAGGCCGGTGTGTGTGTGTGTGTGTGTGTGCGTGCGTGCGTGCGTGCGTGCGTGCGTGCGTGCGTGCGTGCGTGCGTGCGTGCGTGCGTGCGTGCGTGCGTGTGTGTGTGGGTGTGTGTGCGCGCGCGTGTGTGTGAGTCAGTGTGTGGTGTGTGTGTCTGTGTGTGTGCTTGCTAATGCAGGCCTGCTGACATATTTCCAAGTTCATGTGTCGCCTGAGGGTCTAAACTGCTGTGAGATGATTGACAGCTCTGTGGTTTTTTTGTTCAAACCCTCCTGCAGAGGTGGGGAGGAGGAGGAGGAGGATCGGTGATAAATGGGAAGTTGTCTCAATCTGTCTTTTTGTTTCTCCCACACGTCCATACACACACACACACACACACACACACATGTCGCTCTTTCTCTGTCATTTCGCTCTTTCTGTCCTTTTGCACTTTTGTCAGGGTCTCAGTGATGCAACAGGCGTTGTTATGGTTACAGGAATGCCCTCCCAGGCTGGATTACCCTCCTGAGAGAGGAAGAGCAGGCAGACAGACAGCTGTCCCCCCTCTCACCTACCACCTACGGAGAGCACCTTCACTAACTCTGTCCATCAAGCTGGACAGATACTGAGCACAATTAACCCTTCGGTCTCTGCCTTCGTACTTCTTTTTTATACTCAGCGAAGTCTGACACTCAGCAGCGCATTGAATCAGCGGTGGGAAAAGTAAAGTCAAAGTCAAAGTAGAGATTCATTATAAATCAAATTTGCCCATTACAAAATAAGCTGAGTAAAAGTACTTTAAATGCTGATGAAGTATTTTTTGGATATTTGTACTGTAATTTTTTCTCAAATATTACAACTTTATTTCTCATTTTTTCTCTCTCATATTTTGTCTTTGTTTGTCTTTTTTCAGTGGCCTTAATATTTTTTGGTATTTAACAAATAGTGTAGGAATAGTAGTATAGACTTTCAATTACTCTTAAAAGTATTTTTCTCTTCACACCATTTCACATAATAGTAATAATATTAATAATAATAATACATTTTGTCATACCTTGTTACTTCACATGCAGTAAGAAATATGGAACATTCCCAGTGAATATTATATTATTCATTATGTCTCCATTCATCAGCAAGAACTGAGACTGGAACATGCATGAGTGTCCTAACTTCTGGAGAAGTTCTGCTGGTTTCTAGCAGCCTGGTCCAGAAGAGAGCAGACCTGCAGCTCTGTTTGCCGCTCTATTTCACTGTGATTGATTTATTACTGCCACAATCGGCTCAACTGAACAGCAACTATGCCGACAGTGTGTAAATCGTATATTTCCCCCTCCGCTTAACTGTCAAATCACTTCCTCTCACTCTACATGTCGAAAGGTTGAAATTCGACCCCACTCTGAAATCAGCGCAGACTGAAATTGGAGTTGAAATTTTACAGTGTCGCCCAGCATCAAGGCATTAAGTGCTGGAGAAGGCCCTGGGTTTCAATCCCTTATTGACAATTGTCCTTTCTATGTGGAGTTTGCATGTTTGTCTCAAACGTGTATAGGCCTAATGCTGCTGCGGTTGCCCTTGAGCAAGGCACTAGGGCACTCGGACACGCCAAACCCACAGAACGAATCCCCACTGAGATAAATAAAGCGTGAGCGTTAGACCCAAGAGCGAGCGGCGTGACTCACTCGGGCTTGAATGTGACGCTGTTTGTCTTTACAGCGTTTTGATTGACAGAAAGGGATTACTGCCTGTGGTTCCCATGTGTCAAGAAATCTGATCGTCTTTGTCAGAGTGGCGTAATCTATAAAGTGTCCTAGTGTAAACATGAAATCACTCCTCTGTTTTTCAAGATGCAAGTTTATTCTTGCTTTGTCTTAGCGATGCCAGTTTACTCACGAGCAGGCCGAGCGAGCTGAGGGCAGGACTGCTACGTGCCTCTGCTGCAGGAGCCCGGCTGAGTCACCACGCAGACACGCAAGAGGGAACCCAACAAACAAACTCCAGCTTAAGCAATCAAACAAACTCTGTGGTCAGATCTGTGTTGTTTCTAACACTAAGGCCAGTAGAGGGATTGTAGAGTTGCTGTCGAGAGTCAGCTGACACAAACACTCTATGGAAACACTGGAATACCTGGAAGAAAAAACCTCTAATAGTGCAAAATGTTTGTTATTCTCACTTGAGGATTGAATTGAATTGAAAAGTTTAAGTATTCAGACAATAAACCTGGCCTGGTGTCAGTCAGTACCTCCTCTTCCAGTCCCCGTCACTGTTTGGCCCCCATGAGAATAGGGCTGCTGCGGTGCCCCACACAGAGAACCTTCTGAGGAAATGTTCTGGGTCGAGTCCCAAACGAACAAAGTCTTGAATCCGGTCTTAAGGAAAAACGGAGGCCTTTGGGGGGGAGCTTGGTCTGAAACAACTTAAGCTGGGTCTGTCTGCTGTGTTGATGAGGAGTGAGATGTTTCAAATGCTGTCAGAAGGTTGTGAAAGGTTAATTATGGTGCTTTGCAGACAAATACCACGTGCTGTGCCAGCTCATGTTATTTGTGGCATTTTGTCGGTTGCGATTGCCCTCGTGAGATTGTGACTGAGCGCGGCCCTGCCTTTTTACTGAATTCCAATTTAAGGTAAGAATAAAACGCTCTCTCATCGAAGCTAAAAATAGTCTCCTGACACACCACACCTTGGTATCTGTCAACCCTGTGTGCGTGTGTGTGTGTGTGTGTGCGCGTGTGCCTGTGTGTGTGTGTTTATACATGAAAATCTGATAGCGCCCCATTGTAGTAAACCTCCCTCTGGGTCGGGATAGCTGTCATTCCAGCAGTGACATGTTCACCTGAAACACACTCTGCTGAGCGCTCATACGTCACCGTCGCTGTCATCGCAGGATCACACACTCGCACAATGGCTGCAGTGATCCAGAAACATAAATAGGGCCGGCTGTTGTGGTTACATTTTGACTGTTGGCAGGGTGGATCAGCTGTCTGAGGTAATGCGTACGATTGTTTCAGGAAGTGGACATCTTCTTCTTCTGGTGTTTTGCCTCAGTCTGGAACTCACCCGACAATACACGTCTCACTCTCCATGTTCACAGGTTATTGGTTGTAGATCATCACCAGGCGTCAGGTTGCTGGTGTTGTGTTTCATGTTGCCCCATGCCGGCAGTCAGACCTCATAAATCCATTCCCAGGATCCTTGTAGCAGGACGAGCGCTGCAGCTCCGCTCTTCCGTAGACAATGAGGCAGTCCGGGTTGCGGTAATCGCGGGGCTGCCGATGCCCTGCGTCTCCTCGACCCCCCATGACCTCTGTGCCAGCTGTCACCCTTGTAGCTTAAGGAAAAGGGAGAGACAGAGAGAAACAGAGAGAGGGAAAGGCAGAGAGAGAGAGAGAGATCGCAGAAACCGCAATGTCATATCCAGCTATCCAGTAAATTCTTCATCGGGACAATGACAAAAACAGGTATTAGAGTATGTGTGTGTATGTGCGTGCGTGCGTTTGGCGTGCGTGTGCGTGTGCGTGTGCGTGTGTGTGTGTGCTGGCAGGCAGTAACTCATAGACATCCATCGCTGCACCCCAGAGAAGATTTTAACAGTTGGCCTGGTTAGTTGCGTAATATCTGATAGTTAATGAAGCCTGAAATATGGTGGCTGTTTGAGTTTCCCAGTGTTGGCTCGGAATTCTCCTCTGGCCTCCTGTTAGGAGACTTCCCAACCCATCAGCTGCTCCATATTCAGCTACTTAGAGGCCGATCCACTTCATTTATCAGCCTGGGACTCACATTTGTGGACATCAGATGCAGGAGAAGCGTTTGTCTGTCTGTCTGTCTGTTTATCAGCAGGATAACTGGAAATGTAATCAACCAATGTTCATGAGATTTGGTGAGCAAGTCAGTCACAATCTAGGAAAGAACACATTCAGTTTTGGTACCAGCAGGCCTGATGGTGGCGCTGTCGTGCCCGCTCTTACATTTTGGCCCTTAACCTTCGCATCATGAGTTCTTTTGGACGATCCACATGCATCCATCCACTGTACTGAAGACGACTGAGGGACAGAATGAGCCCAGTAATGTAAAGAGGCTTTGTTGAGCGAGGGGCTGTTAGCGTGGCTCTGTGTCTCTGGCAGGCCTGCTGGCTGAGGAGCTTCATGTAGACCTCTCACTGAACCACAGCCGCTTGGACGGAGAATTGCTGAGGCAGCAATCTGGGTGCATTTCCCAGGGCGGAGCTCTTCTGTACGTCTGTGACTTTACTATCACACCGGGGTTCAGATCCCACGGCTCAGATAACACGCAGAGCTCTCATGCGCTCTTGTTTCTCAGCACTAATCGCTCGTCCCAGCATCTGTGATCCATTTGCGTGATTAATGTGTCGTGAATAAGTGCGTCTGTGTTTCACCCTGTCATAGTTGGGTGTCAGCAAACACGCTCGGATTCGCGATTCCTCGAATTCCTCCCGGTAGAAGCGGGTGATAAGGGGACGGCGAGGTAACGAGGCCGGGCCGCTCTGACAGCAGTTTGCGGGCTGATGGATGGAGGTGAACGTTAGAACACCAGACAGACATAAAGAAGCAAAAGGGCTTTTATGAGCAACGTGATTTATCCGCAGAACAAGCTCGCCGGCTGGATTTATGGCGGCCGGCACACGAAAACGAGCTCTCGACGCCGAGTTTGGATGTTTGGCAGAGGAGCTCGGTACTTTCACACAAAGGCAGCATGAAATACGAGCGTTATTTTAAAAGGTTTCCGTATATGAGGGAGGAATCGTGTGTCCTCTCCAAGACGCTTCACAGTGGAGCCATTCACCTCCCTCAGCCAGACCTGCTGCCTGGAGACGCGCTTGGCAGCCGACACTCTGTGCCGGCGGGACGCTCTGTGCCGGCGGGGACGCTCTGTGCCGCCGCGGTGGAAAAGGATGAAAGGCCAGAGCGGATCAAAGGCCAGAGCGGATCCACACACGCACACGCACACGCACACGCTCACTTTAGTTCAGTTTGTTAAACCTCTTAAATCTCATATTACAATGTTTACACCTCTTATATTCATCAGTCGTCATCGTTGTTTGTTTCACCTTCATCTCAGACATTGTGGAGGTCAAAGGTAACAGGGTGGTTGAGTGTTACCATGGTAACAACAGTTTCCCATCTCCATATGCACATTTCCATAATCTGTTATCTGATGGTGACCAATCAGGTCCCCTACTTCCTCCCTCCCTCCCTCCCTCCCTCCCTCCCTCCCTCCCTCTCTCTCTCTCTCTCTCTCTCTCTCTCTCTCTCTCTCGCCCTCTCTCTTTCTCTTTCTCTTCCTCCCTCTCTCTCCCTCTGTGTGCATTGTGCGTGTGTGTGTGTGTGTGTGTAAGGAAGTGATCACCTTGTCACTTTTCTTAATCACCGACTATAATTAAAAGTTTGTTGTTGTTGGACACACAGTTTGATTGACAGCCTGGTTCATAGTGAGGAGCTTGTTTGTCAGTCAGTTTGTCAGAGTGTTTACACGCGTGTCAAAGTTCTGACTCAGATTAAAGCTTTAAATCATATAAAAACCATGATGGCTCTGGATTAGTCAGAATTCTGCCATTGAATTGTCTACGTGCGTGAATACATGGATGTTCTGTCACATGACCTGAGTCAGTGTTCTTCAGGCTCTCTCACATTCAGGTGGTTACAGGATGTTTTGTCGTCAGTTTCCTTTCCTCGCTGATGTTCTGGCCGTTGCCTCCGTGTAACCTGACCTCCTGCTGCTCTCAAACACGCCAGCACGACGACACAAAGAGGCTGTGCGTGTCTTAGGACTGTCCATCAAGAGGGACACTAAAACTGGCTGTAGGACGGTGAGCATCAGTGGGGCGGGGAGACGGCGCTTTGTTCCCGCCGGATGCCGCTCCCTCGCCACGCGTGAAGTGATGTGAATTTAGGTGACGGGAGGCTTTAACCTCTGGAGAAAAAGGATCTGGACGGGAAAAACAAGGGACAGAGAGGGCTGAAAAATGGGATTGACCCTTGACCCTCGGCAGTGGAAACGCGATCCTGGTATCTCTATTGTGGAGGGGGGGCCGGGGAGCCACGCCACGCTGCTGATTAGAACTTCCTGTGGTCAGCTCAGGGTTAATGTGTGAGACCTGACACACAGTGACACAGGACATTAGAACACACAAATACCTGCAAATATCACATTTTAAAACTTTAACACAATGGAAACATGTTGATTCTCCACCAGAAACATCAAACTTCTGCACTTCGGTTTACGACCTTCATGCAAACAAGGAAATGCTTGAGTTCATGTCAAGTCAGACTTTGTCTCGTGAACAGACTTGTTAACTTGAATTTCACAGCGGAAACTGTAGTCAGGCTCAAAAGGGCGTGGCCTGTATGAGTGAAGACGGAAAGAGCCACGGAATGGACCCAACAATTTTGATTCTATGACTTGTTGAATTGTGGAATTCCTGTTGATTCTGAAGCTTTCACACAAACACAGACCAGATAAAGTATCACAGCAGGGAGGGATGTGAGCCCCGCCCCTCCTCCCTCCATGCCCCTCCCCCTCTAGCCCCTTTTCTCTCCCCACCTCGCAGGTGTGTGATGACGCAGCAGTCCCGTCCAGTTTTGCATCAAGTCTGGTATCTGCGGTGGCGAGCTCATCCCTATAGATAAAAACGATGACGCACAAAAGTCTGTATAGGTCAAAGGTCAAACAGAGCAAAGATCAAATCCATCATGCAAACGCTCAGATTGGACTTCTTCTCATTCATGTTACCTCACTGTGTGTTAGGGCGTGTTTTTTGGGAAACACAGGAATCTTTCATACCAGTGTAGAGCTACATTACACACAAACGCACAAACAGACAATAAGGATCATGTCTGAATCAGAGAGAGCGTGAGGTGACGACACTAACCCTCAATGTGACGTTAGAGCTTATTGGGTTATCAATGTGACCCCATAGGTATGAAATACTGTCATATCACATTAATGGGACTCAGATCCAGTATAAAACAACCACTAACTTCTGAGCTTTACAAATGCCTTTTGCCAAATGCCGTTTTATTGTGCCTGTGTTGTGTGGTTTTGTGTTGCATAGTGTGGTTTTGTGTTGTGTTATATAGTGTAATGTTGTGTTGTTTTGAGGGCTTAACAAAGCAGTAACTCAGTGTGTAAGTAGAAATGGAGAAGTGAAAGAGTAAAGAGAGGACCACTGGGCCTCTCGTCCACAAGCTTCAGTCTGCTCCAACCAGAGAGAAAGAGCCAGATTGTGGATTGTGTGTGTGTGTGTGTGTATGTGTGTGTGTGTCTGGCAGTCTGGTATTTCCTGAAGGAGTTTCCTCCTACCGTCAGAGCGGAACCACCCTGGGCCCCTCGGCAGTCCAGCCTACAGACTGACCCGGCACAGAGAGACACGGCAGCTGCACGAAGGTGCTCCAATATAAAGGAGCTTTGATTTGACCACAAACACTGAAGTGCGTCCGTATTGAGACAGGAAACGCATTCGCAGCCCCAGTGTTAGCGTGAACACGCCCCGCTGACAGCCCCAACAGGCCAGCTACGTTTGTCCTGGACCTTCTGACCTACTGGTGTGAGTCAGAGTCATATTGGAGCATTGCTACGTGCGTAAACGTTGCTTGTGTTGCTCGTGACGCTCGTACTTTGCTTGCACGTCACAGTGTAAAAAAGAGAGCGTTGTTAGAGCCCCGAGTGTGCTCTGGTGTCAGCAGCCTGATGGGTTTATCGTGGGTGTATCTTCACCTTCTCACAGTAACTCACTCGCTCCTCCAGAAGATCGTGAGAGCTCAGAGGAGCCCGGGCCAGGATTCCTGCACTATCAGCCGGCGTTATCCGGCACCGCGCCTGACGAGAGAAACCTGCCAGGGGAGGGAGGGAGGGAAGGGGAGTGAGAGAGAGAGAGATGGGGAGAGAGAGAGAAAGAGAGAGGGAGCGAGAGAGGTAGTGAGAGAGGGAGAGAGGATGCAGAAGGTTGTCAACTCGCGTCTTTGCCCCCTTGTCCCAGCTGGGCTTCATTACCCAGAATTCTGTGCTGTCAGGCTGTCAGGCTGGTGGAGGCTCCCCAGCAGAGGAGCCGAGCGGAGGTTTCCATAAAGGCTCCCTGTTCCCTGTTTCAGCCTGAAACGCTGGACTGTAATGTGAGGATTAGAGGAGCACCAAAAAATGAACTGCCAAGTCTGTACACGCTAAAGTGCACACGCTAAAGCTCGACTTTCCGTGTTTTAAACATGTCGTCTGCCTCTTTGGTGTTCCTCGCAACGCCTCATTTGTACTTTAAGCTGCTTTTCCTCTGGAGCTCGCCGTGTAGCTACAGCGTGGCTACGTCTCAACTACTTTCAATCAGAAGTAGCATGTAGCTTGGAAACTAGCTTAGTAGCTTAGCCCACATGCAGAAAAGTAACAACATAACACAACATGTCTCCTTTATAGAGCAATTCTCAGCAAATAAATCAACATTAACAGAACTTCTCTCAGTGTTTTAGGTATTCAGTAGCTTTGTCTTTCACCTCTTGTGGGGGCGGCGTGCATCGTTCTGAGGCGCTGATGTAGAAGAAGAGAAAAATGAGCTGAGCCGAGACTCTGAGAATGACAGGAAGGGCAGGAAGGAAGGAAAGGAAAGGAGGAAAGTGAGCGAGGGATGGAGGATGGAGGTGTAGCGCCGGCCCAGAGCGACTCGCTGAGATTTATACTGTGTGTGTGGGTGTGTGTGGGTGTGGGTGAGCGAGCGCGCACAAGGGCTTTGTTTGAGTGCGGGAGTGTGTATGTGTGTCCCATAGAAGCGGTGTGTTTATAAGTGAGAGCGAGGCTGTGTGTGTGTGTGTGTGTGTGTGTGTGTGTGTGTGTGTGTGTGTGTGTGTGTCTGTGTGTGTGTCTGGCCGGGCTGCTGTTTCCTGCAGTGTAATCTGAGTCTCTGGTGGAATGTGTGAACCACATCCGACTCCACTCCACTTTAGCCCCCGACTCACTCAATATCCCACCGTAAACAAGCCGACGCCGCCAGAGGTTCGGCAGTCAGAGCGGCACAGGTAGAGCGTCACGCTGCACAGCCAGATGGACAGAGCGCAGGATGTAGAGCAGAACGATAGCATGAAACCTGTGTATGTTCCTTGCAGTTAACAAGGAGATAGAAGTATGAGCCGTTGGGGCAAAGGAAGGAAGGAGATGAGGACAGACTGAAGGAAGAAAGGAAAGAAGGAAGACATTATAGGAGGAACCGTTAAGTAAAGAAGGAAGGAAGTTAGGGCAGAAGAAAATATAGAAGACGAGAAGGACAGAATAAGTAAAGTAAGTAAAGATGACACTAGTTAATTAGAGAAGGGGAAGGACATAAGGACAGAAGGAAGGATGGAAGGAAGAATAGAATGAGACATGTAGAGTTGAGATTGCTTTGTTTATCCGAGGAAGGAAGGAAGGTAACAAGAGAAGAAAGATGAGGAAGAAGGATTCAATGGAGTGAAGGCTTGAGGAAAAGACAGACTGAAGGAAGGGAAGAGGAGATGTTATCTCCATGGTTACGATGATTTAACTCACCCCGTAACCAATGTTACGTAATGTTACAACTCGCACCTCAAACTGTAATGAAGTGAAGTGTTTGAGTTACTTTGCACCGCTGAGGGGGAGAAGTGTAGTGTTCAGTGACCTCTGACCTCTGCCACACACATCACCTTTCCTCTGCGTCTGTGTGTGTGTGGGGTTTAGACTGAGGTTAATTGTTGTGTGACCTCTTTAATGTCTCTCCCAGGCTTGTTATCTTGATTGGGTAATTAATTCTGGAACCCCCCGACACACACACACACACACCCACACACTGGGAGGGCCGAGCAGATTTGATGCGTATGGTTCACCCTCAGGTCTTTGTGTTTTATGAAGTTTACCTGGTCTGAAGATAAGGAAATCGCCGTGGTAACATAAACACAAACCCCCTGGTAGCGTTGTGAACGAGGGAACGTGGCTGCAGCACATTCACCGATGCTACACTGACTTTTGTTTTGCAAACTTTGAAGTAGAAGTGAATAACGTGCGGTGTAAACACCCAAACGTCAGACGGACGCTCAGATATCAGCAGCGACACGTGAACTCTCTGCTCTGACAAACGCACCGCTGCTCCTTGAAAGATGCAGAGCTGCTCTTGAACATCTCCCCTTCTCTGGTTTTGCAGATTAGAGCTCGAATTAAAGCTCTGTCACACACATGCGTCACAGTTCCTGCTGCGCTCCGGGCAGGAAGCCACCAGGAAATGCGCGTGAAGCAGAATGAGTCGAGTCGTCGAGGTGATGGTCCAAGAGCGAGTGAGCGAGCAGATGCCGGCGTGCCAGGTGCCGCTTAGTCGAGACAATAACCGTAGCAAGTTGGATTTCCAGAAAGAAATGAGGAGTTATTTGCGTGAACGTCTGGTTGGTTGAACAGATCAGGAGCTTCTGGAGGATGAAACAGTTCATCAGATCAGAGGAACATCCAATAACAGCTGAGACAAGATGAACTCCACAGCCATTTGCACACAAACCTGAGAGGAAGGGCAACGTGTTGATCACATCTCTTTCAGTCAGAATTAGGGGCAGGGTCACGCAGCAGAATAGGGGCGGGGTCACGCAGCAGAATACGGGCGGGGTCACGCAGCAGCGCCACCTGCTTTGTTCTCTGTACAGGCGAGGTAGAGGATTCATTCATCTCCTCTAGTCTTCTGCTGGTCTTTAATGTACTTCCATACATCTCCCCACGTACTCACTCTGTAGAGCCTCTCTCTCTCTCTCCCTCCCTCCCTCTCTCTCTCTCCCCCTCTCTCTGCTCAAACTCTCTCTCCCCCTCCTGTTCTCTGGCGAGCTGATGGCTTCTCGACGAGGCCTCTTCCTCTGCTGGCTGTTTTTCCCCTCCTTCTTATCACTCTATCACCAGCCAGCAGACGTAGTGAATGAGAGTGACTTCTCTCTCACACACACATTCAGGTTTCTGGCTCTCCCTGTTTGGGCACGATGAGAACAGCAGATCAGGGCGGCCGATAAGGCCAGGAATGCTGCTCGCAGAGGAAACGCCATTCCTGCAGAGATGTGGCCTACAGACGATGGCCGTTCCCCTGTCCTCCCCGTGTTGTCATCCTCCACCGACGCCTCCATCCCTCCCTCCCTCCCACCCTTGGCCCTTTTCCTCTCCTTTATCTACTTTTTCCACGACAGGACGGGAGAGAAAGACGAGACTGTAGCTCCGCTGACCCGGGACCGCCGAGCATGCCCGTTCAAGCCCTTTAAACCTCCCTCCCTCCCTCCCTCGCTCTCTCTCTCTCTCTCTCTCTCTCTCTCTCTCTCTCTCTCTCTCTCTCTGTCTCTGTCCCTGTCCCTGTCCCTCCTCCTTTCTGCTCCATCCATCTTTCCAGATAGAAAGTAACTTGGTGCATTTAGCTAAAGCGCCAACACACGATCCAAATGTAAACAACCGCGTCGGACCTCAAAACGAAGCGAAACGGCAACAAATCTAAGTCGTTCCAGCAGCCCAGGAACTTCACGCTTTGATTTCTCACCAAAGAACCAGGACACATTCTGCTGCCAGAAGATGTTATGTGTGTGTGCGCAAGCTCATGCGTGCGTGTGTGCCAAAGAGAGAGAGAGAGAGAGAGATTTCTCTTTCTTTCTTCTTCACCCTTTTATACTGCGCATCTCTTGTGCCAAAACAGCTCTGAAAATGAGGGCTGGTATGTAAACCAGTGTGTGTGTGTGTGTGCGTGCGTGTGTGCGTGTGCGTGTGTGTGTGAGAGAGATGGGGGCAGGTGTGTGACTGAATGCTGGTTGTTGTTGATGATAGAGGCTGAGGCACTTAGTTATGTTTGCCTCTTACGTTTGTGGGGAAAGATTTGAACGCACAAAAACTATCAAAATCTTTAAATCCCTTATTTTGTCTGAAATTCAATGACAAAATTAACAATCTGTATGAGGAATGACCCAACTAACCCTGACATAGCCATCATAATTGTCCAGTGGATTGCAGTACTTATACATGCAGGCTGTACACTGAGTATTTGTCTGTATTGTGGGTAAGACACATCTAAGACACACACACACACACACACACACACATAAATATATACACACACACACATATATACTGTATATTTGTGTGATGTTCACTCAGTTGACCACACTAAGCTCCATCCATGTGTGTTGAGCTTCATAGTGTAAATGGAGTCTTTCCTCCTAAAGTTGGAGCCTTTAGCGGTGTAGCGGTGCTGTTAAACAGTTACAGTCTGAATAAATCACTTTACCGTCTCATGATCTGAGATTTCTGTTGATTACAATCTAATTATGGTGTTTATACCACGCATGAAAATTCTGATTTATTGCTGTAATCAGACTACAATCAAAGTTTTAATGTACACGTAAACACGCTGTCTGTGAGAACTACAACCTGTAGTAACCAGGCAGCAGCAGAGCTCCACTTAGATTACACCACCATTAAGATAAAAACAAGATAACTCTCTTGCTCCCTCTCCCTTTCTCTCCCTCTCTCCCTCTCTCTCTCTGGCTCTCTGGCTCTCTCTCCCTCTCTCGCTCTATCCCCCCCCTCTCTGTAAGATGTGATTGTAAAGAATGTTGTTTAAAGAAGGGAAATTATGTTCGCCTTTGATGTCTCCTGAAATATGAAACACCCAGAGGCTGATAGAAACACACTCGCACACACATACACACACACACACACCCACACACACACATACACTACTACAGAGCTCGGGCTTATTACACAAACGTGCGCAAACAGACTAAACACACATTTATTGCAGTTTTTATTTGACCTCAGTGGAAGTTAACAGTCAGCTGAAGCTCATCGCTCGCCCTGTCCCCTCTCTCTCTCTCTTTCTGCCTCTATCTATCTATCTTTCTCCCTCTCTCTCTCTCCCTCTCTCCCTCCCCTCTTGCTTGCTCGCTCCGTCTCTAGCTTTTTGCTGACTCCGGGAATTATGATCCGTTTCCCGTCCGCAGGAATAATAGAGTACAGGAGGTAGGGGGGATCTGTGAGCCCCTCCACCAGCACACACACACACACACGCACACACACGCGCACACACACACACACACACACACACACACACACACACACAGCCCTGGGGAACAGTAGTGAGGAGTCCAGCTTCACTGTGGTTACCGTGTGTGTGTGTGCGCGTCCAGATGTGCCAGTGTGTGATATTTTCCTCTTCATTTCCATAAAGTTCACACATTAAGAGAGGATCCTTGCATGTGATCACAGCAGCAGCAGCTCACATCCAACACACTGATGGAGTGAAGGAAAGTAGTATTTGAAGAAATACAATCAAGAAAGAGAACGAGGGAATATAGAGGGAAAGAAGAACAGAAGACACATTTAAAAATGATATTAATAATATATTTAATAAGATTTCCGATTTTCAGTTTTGCTGCTTTCAGGTCAAGTGTAGTTTTTGTTTTTATGCTGTTTTATTTAAAGAATAATGAAAGTATTATTTTATAAATTGTTGTATTTAATTTTTTGCTCTTTTTTAAATAAGGATCACTGAACTTAAGTAAAGTAAGTAAGTAGAATAAAGTAGCCGAGTATAAAGTAGTTGAGTTACTCTCCAGCTCAGTGATAAACACACACACACACACACACACACACACACACACACACACACACACTCACACACACACACACACACACACACACACGATATCTTCTGTCCTCTGCTTGTCATGTGGACAGTAAACACATCACACGTTCGCCCGCTGTGGATCGGCAGCGAACACAACACGACTGACGATTACACCCAACCACTCGACTGTGTGTGGAGTGTGTTTAGAGTGTGTTTGGAGTGTGTGTGGAGTGTGTCCTCAGCCTTGTAAATATTTATCACATGGCTCCCCCAGGAATTTTAATGAGCGCTGATGGAGAGCAATCATCACAGGAGAGAGAGAGAAAGAGAGAGAGAGAGAAAGAGCAAGGGGAGGGAGAGAGAGAGAGAGAGTGAAAAAGAGCAAGGGGAGAGAGAGAGAAAGAGTGAGAGAGCAGGATGGAGAGAGAGCGCAAGAGAGAAGGAGAGAAAGCAAGGAGAGAGAGAGAGGGGGAAGAGAGAAAGAGCAAGAAGGAGAGAAAGAGGGGGAGAGAGCGAGCGAGAGGGGAGAGAGAAAGAGGGAGGGAGGAGAGAGTGTATTAAAAATTGTCCGTGTGTGTGTGTGTGTGTGTGTGTGTGTGTGTGTGTGTGTGTGTGTGTGTGTGTGTGTGTGTGTGTGTGTGTGGTCAGGGTGACAGGGCCACCCTTTAGAGGTCACTTAACACATTGTGTGCAGGCCAAACTGTGCAGGGAGTCAGGGAAGGAAACCTGAGCTATAACTCACACAGCTCGCTCTCTGTCACTCTCTCTCACACACACACACACACACAGTCAAACTGGTAAACTGCTCCAAAGTGCGGCCTTTGACCTCTAGCAGGGAGTGAGTGATATTGTCCTAGGTTTGCCTTCTCTTCTGTTCCTGTCTGTGATTGGTTGACATTGTATTTCATAGATATTTGATACAAGTACAAAGAGTATAAACGAGCCCAGAGAGTGCACTCCTCCTCACACTTCACCAACAGAAATACAAGGAGAAACATTCAGTGTGTACATTTGTTGTGCAGCGTAAACAACAATATCACATCATAGATTTAGTGTTCAGTCAATCCTAAATCTTTAACATAAACAGCCGTTGTGTCTCCGTGGTTACTGTCCTGGTTGGGAGCGACGGATGTTTCCAGAATCATGGCGTGTTGATGTTTCCTGCTGAATTAAGCAAGAGAAGAAGAGGTTAGAGCAGCTGAGCTAAGGTTGAGCTCATTTGTTGGAGCGCTTGTTTGCTGAGTTTGTGTTTGTGGGCGAGATGAAGCATGAAACTCCTCTTCTCTGTGTTTAACAGCGCCACCTAATGTCCGGGAGGGTCAGTGTGACAAACTCATTCACGTAACAATCATGGATTATTTTGCACTTGGAATTCCAACTAGAGTCTCTTCACTCCCCCTCCACACTCACACACACACATTGTATCCCAGCTTTTGTGTGTTAAAGGAAGCGGTAAGTTGAGGCGATGCTGGCGGGGGCGAGTTAGAGACTGACCAGTGACATATTTGTGACTTTGGATCTTAATGGTGAGGAATGATGGAGGTTTGCTCATATCCCACCTGCACACACAAGCACACACACACACACACACACACACACACACACACACACACCTGGTCACACAGTGAATACAGCAGCAGCCTCCATGTTCCCGCCACCATCGGGGCTCTGGGAGTTTGGTTTTCCTTTCATCTCCGTCTTTGTGTCGCAGCAGGAATCTCATCTCAGGCTCCATAAAAAGCTCAGGATCAGGGGTGAGTTCATCTGTCAAAACCCCAGTGAGGTCAAAGGTCGCGGCATGCGGGTCTGGTCGGAACATCTGGGTCGTGGCTGGGACGCTGAGACCGTGGGCTCCGGGCCCTCGCTGGGTTCTCTGCTCTTTATCTGATCGGCTTTGAAGTCTCTCTCTGTGTGTGTGTGTGTGTGTGTGTGTGTAAGAGCTCCAGTCCACTACTGTACAAACAGCAGAAACGCTACTGGACGTCCAAAAACCACATCACAGCGTCCCAGCATGCAACGCTCCGACAGAGCGGGCGAGGAACATGAGAGCGTTTGATGTGCGGCTGGACGTGTGTGTGTGTGAGCTTCCAACATGAGAGCAACATGTTTGCATCTCCCCAACGCCAAAACTAGATCCAGAGTTTGGAACGCCGCCCGAACCTGTGACCACAAAGCGCCGCCGCCTGACGTGCGCCGGAAGGTTCTAAATCCAAACCCGATCGTGATGCCATGCGTTTGTGTCGGCCATCTTATGTGTGTGTGTGTGTGTGTGTGTGTGTGTGTGTGTGTGTGTGTGTGTGTGTGTGTGTGTGTGTGTGTGTGTGCGTGCGTGCGCGCGCGCGCGCGTGTGTGTGCGTGTGGTTTAGTTGCAGTAAGAGCAGGATTCCTTTGCGTCAGATTTCTGCTCTTTGCTGCCCGTCAGCCTTCTGGGCTGCGATCACACACACATCCTGCTCTCACGTCTCTAAACCTTATTTCTTCTTTCCTCACACTGTTAGCAGTGGAGAGAGTCGGCAGAAATGGAGTGAAGGGAGAAACGGGGGGGTTTCAGTCTATGGTTGGTGCTTGAACTCTTCACCTCTGAGTGTGAGAGTGAGGTTCTCCACTCGTTTCCTTGCCTCAGGTTCGTCTCCAGGACACGAGGAACCAACCGAAGGTACAACGGAGTAGTACCGGGGGGTGAAGGCCTCCTGGGGTCACATGACTCAGACCCACGTGGCGGTGATGATGATGATGTGATGAAGAGTACAGCTGTGATCGGGTTGTGTACTAATTTCAAACAGAAATAAATCTGTTTCCATTTTCCAGATGAGTTGATCCCTCCTCTGTCCTCTTCCCTCCTCCTCCTCCTCCTCCTCCTCACATGACCTCTGCAGGGTTAAGGACGCATCCTTCCCTCCTTCCTCCTTCATGTCCTTCCTTAACTACATTTCCCCACCTGTACTTCCTGAGTGTAAGTGTCGGGTGCAGGTCTTGTACTTTCACACAGTATCCTAGTGAAGCATCAGAGTACTTCATCTAGCATATCGGGCTGGTTGCCATGTGAACGGCTCCTCACATTCCTCACACTCAGAACTGGAAACATTTCAGACTAATTACACGCAGACGTAATTCATCATAATTATTTCAGGCTGATTTACTCCACAATTACATCAAATACTCCTCTGACTGTGTAATTACAGGAATTACTCTTTGTAATGGAGAAAGTTTCACAGTCGCATAACAGCAGAGCATCTCGTCACGGCAACGGCGAGGCCGAGCGCCCCAGCTGATCGTTCTGCATCGGCCGCAAAACCCCACCTGGTAATCAATACTAAGGATCCATAAGTGCTTTCTGATTGATTTGCACAACAGAAAGTGAAACGAAGCCTGTCCAGAGTGAGTCAGCTCGGGTCAAAGGTCAAATGTCTCCTAGAATTCAAGTATTTCAGTATTTGGAAGTATTTGAGTTGAGTGTGCTGAGTGTGTCCTCCTGTGAGAGTCGCTGGCTTCAGATTTCAGCTGGACGCAAACGAGCGACGGCTGAAACATGGGGGGGTTCCAGTCCCGTTGATGGTCTCTGACTTGATTGAACGGTGGCAGGTGGGCCCCCCTTGAGACCCAGGACCTAGGACATACTGTGTCCGTGTGTGTGTGTGTGTTGTCTCTGCCTGTCTCAAACCTGACACATGGTGTGTGTCTCTCTCTCACAGGACTACCTGCAGGGCGACAGCTCTAAGGCCGAGCTGAAGTTGGGTTGGAAGCCTCAGGTGACATTTGAGGTTGGTCATCTCATCTCGATTGAAAATGGGATCTGAAAATCCCTAATAGTGCCTTTAAAGCTGCAGCATGTGTGTGTGTGTGTGTGAGTGTGTGTGTGTGTGTGTGTGTGTGTGTGTGTGTCTCTGACATGTGGATGTGTGTGTGTCTCTGCAGGAGCTGGTCAAGCAGATGGTGGACGCAGACGTCGAGCTGATGAGGAACAATCCAAACGCCTGAGGGCCAAACCGCACCGTCAATACGGGAAACAAGGAAATATGAAGGAAAATTGTTTATGTTTTCATTCCTCCTGCTGATGTAATCGCTTTGATTCTCCTTTTGTTTGTTTTGTAACCGATCAGACCAAAACGCTTCGCTGCCTTCATGTTTGATTATTCTGAAATCGTAAATAGCTTTTGTTATGTCAAAAGCTGTCGTGTTATAATTTATATGCTGCTGGTTTTAAAGGCGACTTATTCTATGTCCCACTGATTATATAAAGACACATCAATGATTTGATCCTTTGTTGAAATGAGACTTGAAATCATCGCATTAATAAAGAACTTTTTACACACTGGCTCACTGTTTCTCCTTTGATCACACGATGCAAGTGTGAACGCGGAGCAGGAAACCTCATCCTCATCATCATGTCTATCCTATCATTGAGTCGAGTTGTTTCCTCTGCTGTGGAGTCTGAAGCGTCCAACATTAATTTATTGTCGCTATTAACACAAAAACAACACAAATGATTTTGACTTCCAGGTTCCCTGAAGTAACGATCCTTCACTCAGACTGTCCACTGAGTGGCGCTGCAGCACTGAGCAAATAGAAGGTAAAGGAAGGGGGGTAGTTACTGTCCTGACCCCGGAGAATGTGGCCCAAGCCGCTGCCCCCTGGTGGAGGAGCTCTGTAGAGCCTTCAGCAGAGCAGAGGAGCGTCTGTCATGTCTGCTGCTCTGTTTCTGGACACATCATGGACACATCTGTGTTAGAAACTGTTTGAAATCAGGCGTTAGAATTCCTGACAGAGTGACTGATTGATTGATAGATCGGTTGGTTGGTTGGTTGGTTGATTGATTGATTGATTGATTGATTGAATGATTGACTGACTGAGCCTTGTTTTTTTCAGGCCTGTGAATGAAGAGAAGAAACTCTCATCAGGCTCTGACATGAAGGTACTGTGTGTGTGTGTGTGTGTGTGTGTGTGTGTGTGTGTGTGTGTGTGTGTGTGTGTGTGAGGTCTCTGTCTGGCCTCTGGCTCTTTTTTTTCCCCCTGCGCTCTTTTTTGCTTTCCAGGGTTTTTTGGTGCACACTGGCCTCTTTATTTGGCAGGAAATGCGTTCTTCCCGGGTCCTGGCTTGTCCGGAGCTGAGAGGCCTCGTGTCCCGTCCCATCCAGATCAGAGTCTGGATCCAGAGCCCCTCTGTCAGGCTCTACAGGTTTACACAGGTAACAAACAGTAAGCAAGTATCAGAGTGAAGCTGCTTCAGTCTGATGGAGCCCAAACATCATACATGTGATTATACGTGTTCAGTCTCATGTTGGTACATTTGAGGCTTTAAACTGACTTATGTTAAACGACCCATTACAGCTCTATCTTCTATATTCCACAATCTTTGTAGTCTTTTTATGTTTTCTTCTGGGATCTTTTTTATATTCCATTGAGTACAAATGACTTTTATTTTGAAAATATGTCATCAAACTACTTTTTTTGCACAAATCTTTTTCTTCACTAGAGCCAAAATGTTTTGTACATTTTCTACTTTCCTTTTTTATATTAGTTATAGACTGATTGATCTTAAACTATTTTCTCACGCAATAGATGAATTTCCAAAATTACAATATTAAAAGTCACACTAGGTCATAATTATACATTTCCGGTGGCAAATTAAATAAACACATTAATTCAATGTATGCATTAAACCGTTTACCCTGAATTATATTCAATTTGATGATTGTTTCAATAATCACTATTTATTAATTCATTCATCTATATATATAATTATAACCTCCTACTTAAAGAGATGAGATCAAGGCTTTAATCCTAAATTCAGCTTCTGTGAATTCTCTTAAACATCAAATAATCTATTTGTTTTATCATTTGTTCTTTGTTTCCGGTGTGTAAAGTCTGAATCTGCAGTCAGAAGGAAGTGCTGCGTGTTTCCCTCTGACACGTACAGAGTTGACCATGTTGATGCTTCTGAAATCAAAAATACTAAATCAAGATACAAACCACAGTAGAGTCCAGAGCTTGCAGCACATTCAACATCTGTTTGTCACCGCAAGCCTCAGCTGAGTGAAAACACATATTTCCCTCTGAAACGTGTCCGTATAAATACTGACGTGTACATGTTTCACTGCATCAAGCTGAAAATGCAACTTCATGCATCTAAAATGAAAAAGAACCAAACTAATGCCGTGAAATATCCTATAAATCAACATTTATTTGTGTTATTTTGTGGAGCTGTAGGCCGTCCCATTCCCTCACAGGTCCCTGAAGGCAACATTCTTCAGACCAAACATTTATTCCAAACTGCGTTTCCTTAAATTCTGCAGAGAAATTAATAATGACAGTAAAAAGCACAAAAACCCTGATAAGAAAAAATATTGTTACATATACGAGTATAAGAACTTTGAATTTGTTATTAATCACGTTTGTGCGTAAATAACAAATACAAAATGTTTTCACGTGACAAGAGATATAACCAACGTGTGTGTGTGTGTGCGTGCGCGTCGGTGTGTGTGTGTGTGTGTGTGCGTGCGTGTGTCTCAGTTTGACTCGTTTCAGGCATGAAGCGTTTAAAGAGCTTTTACTTTGAAAGGTCAGACCAAAGCCCTCACACACTTTCAATGTGTGACTGACGTCTCTTCGATGTAATGACGAACACTTTGATGTTTATGTTGCACCTTTACGTGAGTCCACACCGGAAATGACGTCAGTGTTGTTTGCAGTCAGAGGCGTTCAAGGCCCGTTTAGATTTGCGTTGCGTTGATTTGCGTAGATTTGCAGTAAAAGTGAAAGAATCTCGCTCATGAAGGAGTTTTGTTATTTTCGGAGAAATAAAGATTTCAGATACACTTAAATAGTTTATAATCATATTAATTATTTAACCCGTTATGGTCTGAGGTCATTTCACAACGTCACGTTTCATTGAGTTTCTGTTTCATTTTCTACCTAAACAGTTTCACTTCTATACAAACAGTCAAGCAACAACAAATGACTCATTCTCTGTTTTCTTTTTCGAGATTTTATCCCAGAGAATTTAAATTATTTCTCTGGTTTGCATTGCGTCATTTCTGGAATCAACAACGAGCAAATATCGATGATTACAGATGAATAACATTATTACGTTTTTTTCTTTTTTTTTCTCTCGCACAATCAATTAGATGTTTCTCTGTTTTAGTCCATTTAATGTTTAACATTTATCTCCACAAGCAACTACTGCTCAGAATGAATTAAATTAAAGTGTTCATTCATATTTCCTTATTGTCTACGTGGAACATAAAATGAAATGAAGTGAGTGAAATATTCAGCTGCTTCACAATTTAAACACAATTAACGTAAACAATGTCTGGGTATGTCAGTGTGTGTTTGCGTGAGTCTATGTGCGTGTTTGTGAGTAAGTTTATGAGTGTGTGCGCGTGTGTGCGTGTGCGCGTGTGCGCGTGTGTGTGTGTGTGTGTGGTTTGGTTGTCTCGTGTCGACATGCTAAAGTGTCTCTGTGATCTCGGACTCTGCACGTCTGTGCGGATCCTAAATCAGAAGCAGATGTGTTTGAGTTCGAGTCCCGCGCAGGTGCAGCGGCTCCAGCTGCGCCTCATCACGCTTCATTTAAAGCCCCGCTGGCCCCACGACCTCCCGTAAACACGCGGATCATACTGCGATCCAAACTCATCTGAGCCCAAACGTCTCAGAATGAAGTTCATCCTTCATGAGGCGCGCGGGGGGAAGGCAGACCGGAAATAGAATCAAAGAGAATCGAGCATTTATAGATTAAAAAGTCACAGAAACATTAGTGATGGGCTTGTAATGTTCTAATCAATGAATATGATTTTTTTTTTTTTTAATGAAAGACAGATAGACAGAACATTTTTTAATAAAAAACGGTTACGTTTAGTCGAACGCCTGTCCTAATTTATTTTATTTTGTATATTAAACTACAAATATTCAAAGTTTGAGTTGCTGTCAGTCAAACATTTTGTAAAACTCTTAGCTTTTATCAATATTTGTCCCTTTATTTTTTATTTTTTATTTTAATTCCAAAATCCAAATCGACAATTTCTTTCATACCCGGATGTTCTTAAATTAGATATTAAAGATGAACGTGGCTTTACTCTCATTAGTAATATTTGTTTGTTAGAGAGAATAAAGACGGAAAAGCTAAATAAAATGAAGCTCACAAATTAAATCAGATGATTGAATCTCCTCATATAAGAATCAATCAATAAATCGACACGTGTCTCGAAAGACTTCATTTAATTTAAAGTTTGCAGGAACGAAGACCCGGATGATGTTTAAGCTACACCCATGGGACACAACAGGCCTCACACACACACACAGATACACACACACCCACACACACACGCGAAGGTCATCTAATGCGTGCTTATTTTTTCAAACTTACATATAAAATTTTGGCGTTTAAGTATTGATATTTTAAACCTGTTATTAATATCAACCCTGCATAGTTATCGGTTAATAATCGATATATGACTTTTAGTATTTACATTCTGTCTTCAGCTGCTGGATCGTGATAAATATCCAGGTCAAATCCTATCAATGATGCGTTTAAGGTCCCCTGTGATCCCCAGAAGCTCCAGATGTGAGCAGCTGTTCCTCCTGCAGCTTGATGTGATGTCCAGCATGTTAACATGTGTGTGTGAATGTGAAGAACATCACAACAGCAGCTCCACTGAGCTCAAGGTTCAGTTTCCCTTAAACTGTGTGAAGCACACAGAGCTGAAGCCATCTGGAGCTTTAAGGGAAAGTGTAGTATCAAAGTGTATCATAAAGGTTTGTTTCATCTTTAAGCTTTTGTGACGGTGCAATTTGTCTTAAAGGTAATGTAAAGTCAAACATTAAAACGCCCCTTAAAGATAACATGCACTTAGAGTTAAAGCAACTATTCAGGTTAAAGTCAGCATTTAAAGTAAAGTGTACTTTAAAGTATAAGGGTCTCATAATGGTAAGGTATTTCTTAAAGGTAAAGAATTCTTTAAAGTGAGGGTCTCTAAAAGGAAAAGTGTCTCTTCAATGTAAGGTGTCTTTTTAAGGTGTAAGTGTCCCTTAAAGGTAAAGCATCTCTTAGAGGAAGAGTGTCTCTTAAAGGTAAAGCATCTCTTTAAGTTTAACCGTCTCTTAAAGGTAAATTGTCTCTGAAAGGTAAAGCATCTCTTGAGGGTAAATTGTCTTTTAAAGGGAAAGTGTCTCGTAAAGGTAAAGCGTCACTTAAAGCATTTCTTAAAATTCAAGCATCCCCTAAAGCGTCTCTTAAAGCGTCTCTTAAAGGTAAAGGGTCTCTAAAGGGTCTCCTAGAGTGTCTCTTAAAGTGTCTCTTCAAGGTAAAGTGTCTCCGTAAAGGTAGAGCCTCTCTTAAAGATAAATTGTCCCTTAAATGTAAATTGTCTCTTAAAGCGTCTCTTATAGGTAAAGCATCTCTTAAAGGTATAGCGTCTCTTAAAGGTAAAGTCCATGAGGTGGTGACAGGCTTCATATTGCAGGATTCTCTGCTCAAGTGTTCACTGTTGACCTTTCACCTTTATGTCTGTCCTCATTATGAAAAATGAATTTTCCTCCCTGCCCTCACACACACATACACCTGCCTATTGTTTACGTGTGTAACAGTATTTTGTTCTTCTGTGAGATTAATGGGAGTTTATTTTGAATGATTTCAGCCTCAAACAAACACGTTTAAGTCTTCTTCTTTTTTTAATTATTCAACTGGAAACATAGACAAACTTCTGGCGGATCAAATGTGTGTGTGAACGTTTACATTAGGCTGATTCACTTTCTTGTTGTTTTTGTATTTTTGTATTTATTACATTTAAATTTCTCAACAATTTGTGTTTTATTTTAGCAAACAAATATTAGTTTATAGATGATATCCTCATTCACTGATTGTACTGTATTTTTCTCAAATCTCTCAGATGTTAAGTTACATTTATTATACGTTACTGTTAAATATAATTACTTTTATTAGAATCACGATTTTTTTTTATTTCAAACCATTATAATATGTTTGATCTGTGACATGAACAGAAGAACTCAGCAGCTCAGCGTATAGTCAAATGTGTGCTGTGTGTGTGTGTGCGCGCGCGAGGTCACAAACTACACTTTAGCTCGAGGGTACACACCTACACTATGCAGAGGTGGTAGTGCCTCACACACACACACACACACACACACTCACATACACACACACACACACACACACACACACACACACACACACACACACACACACAACAACGCCTCAACCTAAAACGCAGCGAATTACCATTAACAAACACAGGCCACTAATAATTATTATTAAGATTATCATTATCATGATGGTTATCATTATTATTATTATTATTGTTTATGTCATTATTATTATTATGCCTTACCAGGCTGCATGTTATTTATGTTATATGTGACAATATGTTACTATTAGATTATTACTCATTAATAACAACCAGATCTGAGTTTGATTATTTCTGTCCTAAAAGTGCTATAATCTATAATCGATGCTTCCGTTTAGGTAGATCAGAGTGTTGGGGGGAGGGGGTGGGGGGGCATTACGTCATCGGGGATGTAGAGAAATAAATAAACACCTGACAGGAGCAATTTTTCAATCAGTGAACCAGCTCAAAGCTCCAGAATGCAAACAAAGCGACGTCACGTGTGCGCCACCACCAAGCAGCGACTACACATCTCACTAAAGATCAACCGAACATCCTGTACATGCAAATACATAACAGACAAATAGAATAGTATCTCAATATCTGCAGCGGAGGCTTGAAGTGTTCCAGACTGCATCTTTTCTCAACCTGAATCAATACAAACACACGCGCTCAGCTGATCGATATGTTGAGTTTGCGCCTATTTACACTTTAAGATTCACAACATACAACATTTTTCTTTTTGCTTTAAACGCCAAAATGTGAAAACTGATCCTCAACCCCGCTCAGGCTGCGTTTGTGTGCTGAACTGGGCCTCTGATTGGGCCCCAGAGCCCTACAGCAGGGAGCACACACACACACACCAACACACACACACACACACACACACATACATTCAGCCTATATGATTCCAATTATTAGAGCCGGACCTGAGCGCGCGCAGGTGATAAAGAGCCTAAAGGTTAAGAGCAAGAATAGAGCCCGAAACGTTCCGCGTCACATTCAAGGCCTTAAACTCCCACCCGCGCTAAGAAATCACTCGTTTATAGTTTAAATCAAATAGACGGCACTTTATTAAACAAACAAACGGTAATGCCTTCAAAAAATACTTTAAACAAATAAGACAAAAAGAATAAAATAAGTCAGTATAAGCTACAGGCTCCCCTCTACTTCTATACAAAAGGACAAAGCAGGAAAAGTGGACAGGAAACGTTTAAGTGTTTGGTCCTCAATCTCCATCCGCTCCCTTCTCCTCAGAATAAATTACTATATTAGGGATATCATTTACAGAATAGAAGCTGGAGTTTATGATTGTCAAAGTGAGAAGGAAGAACTTACGTGTTTCTGCTGTAACACGAGCAAAACGTCTCAATCTCTCTGTCCGCGCGAGATGAGAACAAAAGACGTAAAAAATACAAAAAAATATAGGAAAATATATATTAAAAGTTATTCATTTGCATGTTTGGCTCTCAGAACTTGCTGCAGTCATAAACAAAAGCTCCTGATGTGCGGTAGATGGACTGACCGGACGGGAAGGACATCTGACAGCTGCTATTCCCGTTTACCGGGGAGCCGTTGAGCCCGATCCGCTGGGACTCGAACATCTCCCTCACTGAGTGGAAGTTCTGCTGCTGCGCCGGATAAGCCGGACTCAAGTGGCTCAGATCCCCGTACCAGGACGGGAGCCGGCCCTGGTGCGCGGCGTGGTGGCTCTCCTGGCCCGCCTGGCTCAGGGACGCGGCGGTCGTGGTGACGCAGTAGTCGGGCAGACTCTCCTCCACCGGGGCCAGCGGGCCTCCGGGGCCCCGGTCCCCCGCGTACAGACTCATGGCCTGCATGTTGCAGTGATAGGTCGCGCTGGAGTTCGTGGAGAGGTTCTGGTTGCAGGTGGCCGAGCTGTACGCGGCCGCCTGGTTGGGGGAGTAGTTGAGCGCCAGTGACGGGGTGGGGGGGATACCTGTCCGAGGCGGGGACAGCTCGGCCTGCGGAGACCCCCGCATGGAGGTCATGATGTTATCCACGCTGAAGCCCTGGTGGCCGCCGCCGCCGTGGTGGTGGTGGTGATGCTCGGCTCCGTCCATGCTGAGGGAGCGGGCGGAGGGCGCGCTGTGCGGGCTGCCGGTGGACAGACTGCTGCTGCTGCTGCTGCTGCTGCTGTCCGGACTCTCGATCTTCGTCGGTACCACCTTCAGGGTCGGCGAGGCGGCCTGCGGCGGCGTGGCGGTCCCGTTCTCCGTCTTGATATCCTGGATCCGCACCGGCTGGGAGCCCTGCACCGGCGGCTCCTGCTGATCCCGGTCCTTGCTGCCCTGCCGGTCCGGGTCGTCTTTATCCCGCTGCACGTCCTTCTTCTTGAACCTCCTCCTCCGCCGGAGGAAGCTGCCGTTCTCGAACATGTTGTAGGAGTCCGGGTCCAGAGTCCAGTAGCTGCCCTTCCCGGGCTTCTTGTCGTCCCGGGGCACCTTGACGAAGCACTCGTTGAGGGACAGGTTGTGCCGGATGCTGTTCTGCCAGCCCTGCTTGTTGTCCCGGTAGAAGGGGAACCTCTCCATGATGAACTGATAAATCCCGTTCAGGGTGATCTTCTTCTCCGGTGAGTTCTGGATCGCCATGGTGATGAGAGCGATGTAGCTGTACGGAGGCTTCACCATGTCCTTAGGCTGGTGCTGCGGGGTGTACGGCCCGTACGCCCGGGCCATGGTGGCCGGGTACTGGTCGTGGGCCGCATGTGAGTACATGCTCATGGGCGCAGGCATGCCGGTGTAGCCCCCGCCGGCCCGGTAGTAGCTCTGGTCGCCGCTGATGTACGGAACGACTCCCAGAGAGTTCGGGCTGGACACGGAGTAGCGCGCCTGCATGGTGCGCGACGCGTCAAGCTCCCCGGGAAACACGCTCAGCTCCTGCGTGTGAGCGCCGAGTCCACCCGCGTCTGCGCTTCTTCTCTGCCGCGTTGGGAGTATGGGTTCTAAGCCGCCGCTCGCCGGGCTGGATCGCAGAGGGCGCAGACTGCTGCAGGGAACATTTGGGACGCGAACTGAGGCTGGAGAGCTTAAGGACACACTGACAAACTTTCTTACCCTTCACACTTTCCTCCCTTTTGGCTGCTCAGGAGGCTCCGCCCACAAACTCGCGTTCCGCCGTACGATTGGAAGAAGGAGTCGAACCTGTGGCTGCCCCCCCTCCCCCCCCCCCCCCCCCCCCCCCCCCCTTTAAGCTCAGCCGGGGTTTGTTCTAACGCAGTGATCGCTGCGCCCCTGGAACCTCACAAATCTACTTAATGATTTAAAAGCTGAGAGAGTAAATAATCGATTATTGTTCGTCATTTCATCGTCATCGTGTGAAATGTAACGTAGCTTTAAAAATGGAAACGAGGCGGAGTCGATGACATTTGTGCATAAATGTTGATGAAATTAAGTGAAAAGGTCAAACAGGAATAAATGTATTTTCCAAAAATCCTCTAATTATCTTTATTTGTTATCATTTGGAAAATACATATGAATGCAAAACGAACAAAGAAATACATCCTATAAAGAGCTTTAAGCATTAGAAATAAAAACAACAACAAAATCATTAAGAAATGTCTATAATTTTCTTTTAAATTAAAATCGTATTTGTCAGATTCCTCGTTTATATATTTTCTTTTTAATTAATGCTTGTTTTAGTTGAATGTTCTCCTTTTTCCTTATAAATTTAGATAAGTGGATATCATCAAATAGGAAAGGATTACTTCAAAATAATGGTCTGTATTAAAAGTCTATTTATCTTAAGTATTTATACATAAACGTCTAAGAATTACTTCAAAATAAAAGTCCTCAAAGCGTTAAGTGCTGTGAAGTGTTCTATTAATGATTTATTTTGAAATATTTAGTATATCTAATTCTGTAATTAGGCCCAAGATGTGAACTGAAACGCTGCTGAGTCCCCAGTGTGTGTGTGTGTGTGTGTGTGTGTGTGTATGTGCGCTGCGGCTGAGTAAACACACGGACATGAAAGAGGCGGTGGGCGGTATGTATGGGTGTGTGTGAGCTCATTAAAGCCTAAATGAAGATCATTTGGCCCGCGGGGTGTCAATGCGCCCCTGGGTGCTGCTGTCGGAGCTCCAAATGTGCTTCACACTAAACTGCTACCAACAGAGCCAAGAACATTCCCGACAAGCATCGCGGGGCCACATCAATATTTATGATCTCTATCTATCTATCTCTCTCTCTCTCTCTCTCTCTCTCTCTCTCTCTATCTATCTATCTATCTATCTATCTATATATCTATCTATCTATCTATCTATCTATCTATCTATCTATCTATCTATCTATCTATCTATCTATGATGATTTCCCCAAACGATATGTGATCACTAATATTATTCCTGGTCTATTTAGTTATGTACTTGTGTTATTGTTTGATTTATTATCATGATCGAGAGGATCAAACTTTTCAGTAAATCGTGGAGTGTTTTAATGAGAAAAAATTACTAAAAATAAGAAAAAATTAAAATAAAACTCGCAAGTTTTTGTTACAAATCCAATCTTACTGCCATATTCCTCTCTTTGATATCAGCTAATGCGTTATAACCATGTAACTGTCCTCATCTTGCTCTGAAGTCTGTTTACTTGGTTCATCACGTCACCGTGTTCGCGCCCCCCGCGCTGTGCTGTGACTGCGTGTTTACGCGCCGCGCGCTCACGCTGAGCCGGTAAACGCGTTGTTCCCACCTGCTGTGCACGCGCTCGGTTTGACCAAAGTTACCCGACCTGTTCGAATAATCGAGATGAATTATGCGGAAGGAAACATCTGATATGAGTGTGAGTGTGAGGCTGAACATGACAGGAAGACACACGCGCTGCAGCTTTGATTTAAAACGGGATGGAGTTTATTGATTTAAAGTTTTCGAATAGAAAATTAGAAAACATCAAATCAATTCAGGCGTTTGTCACGTAGAGAAAAAGAGATTCGACCCATGTCTCTGTGTTTTCTTCTGCAGTCCAGTCTTCATCTTCGTTCTCACGGGGACATGAAAGCTCATGTCTCACTTTCTCACTCTTTCCTCTCATTTGCATGAGTTGAAACCTGGACTGACCGGGCACTGACCCCTGCTGACCAAACACACACACACTCACACCAGAGTCAGTATGTGTGTGTGTGAGGTGAGAAACCGGGACTACTGATACTAAAACCGGCAACTTTGACGAGGTCCATCCGGGCCTCTGAAATAATCCCTGAAATATTTTACAATTCTGTATTGATAAGTGACGTCATCTTGTGTTGGTCAGTTCTAACCGAATAGTCAGGTATAACAGTGCAATAGAATCTCTGCAATATATCAATTTTAATCGTGCATTAATCGATTATTCGTGTTGTCTCAAAGGGCCCGTAAACAGTGCAGTCTATTCTATGTGTCACAGTTTCCATCAGCGTGTGTGTGAGGCGAGGCGCGTGTTTCATCGCATCTCATCTTTATTTATGGGTTTGTGTTGGATCGCATCTCATCTTGTTTCATGTTGTTTATGATCCGGTATATTTTTAGTGGAGTGACGTTAAGGTTTCTACATGTAAATCTTTGGTTCGTGCTTGCTCATTATTGCGCCGTCACTGTCATAATTTTAAGAGCTGTCAGAGCTTCTGTGTGTGTGGGTGCGTGCGCGCCTGTGTGCGCGCGGTGGAGTAAAGTTTTGCCTTTGAACCTTTTTGATTTATCTGGAGCACTTTGAAGCGCGCGCGTGTTTGACCCTGGTGTGTGGCGCAGGCCTGCCATCTAGCGGGAAAAAGGCAGAACTGCTGGAGAGTCTCCTCATGGATTTTTGTTCTAGTTGTTGTTGTTGGTGGTCGTGGTGTTGTGACGTCACATCTCAATCGTCATATGTTTGTGTCATTTCAGAGAAGAAGAATTCTACTTTCTGAAATGCAGACTTATAAGTTAGACCTAGAGAATGGATGGACAGGTGGAGGGGTGCATAGGAGGACTGATGATGATGATGATAGATGATGATAGATCATAGACAGATAACTATTGATTGATGTAAAGATATCTATAGATCGATGCAAAGATATCTGTAGATCGATGTATAGCTCTTTGTTGCCACGTGTCTCTCAGACTGTCCCTTCAATAGTGTCACAGCGCCATCTGCTGTCACGTTGATGCACGTGGCTCATCAGCCACGTTCTCATCTTAACACGCACATTGTGTATGGGAGCTGGTGCAGACAGAAAGTCTCAGTCCTGTGGGTTTGAGCGCTGCGTGTTTATAATGACTTCTTAATGAAGCACAGAAGAATTTCCAAAATAGCCTAGAACCTCAAACCAGCAGCTCGCTGATCAAATAAATATCTGCCAATCATCTGCCAGCCAAACATTTGTCCTCAGGCTTTCTCAAGGCCGCCGAGGCCTCAGCAAAGCCCACGCTTTCACAAGGTCACGGAGCACAGGAACCCTCTGATGTCTCTGATTTCATCTCTGCTGCTCCATAAACACTCTAACTTACCTGCTCATCAAACCTGAGACATGTAGACTTATTAGTCTGTGACCATGAATCTTTTCTGTGGAGCACAAAAACCTTGTGTCTATGGAAAAGCGTGTTTCCTTCGTACATGGAAACAAATCAGGTTGAACCCAATCTGCATGTTATTATCTGTATCTCTCTGATCTTTGTTGCGAGGCGTCTTTGTGTTTCTCCATCCAGCCTTGGGTTCCTTTACTTCACTCTGTGAAAAGAGGCAGTTGGACTTCATGTAAACATTCAGGCGTCTGTCAACAGATGCACTTCAGGCCAAATCCATATATTCCATATATTATAAACATTCAGACTCAGATCTGGTGGGTTGTTGTTTATGCAGGGTCACGAAAGCCCCCAGAGCTTAAACCTCCACCAAGGCCGAACATTTCACAACAGCCAAAACCTGCATGTCTGTCTACGTTTGACTTTATAATCTGACCTCCCCATGAATTTGTTATTAATTTGCCATCTTAACTTGATAAACATGTATGCTAGAAAAATGAGATTTAAAATACATTGGTGAGAATTCAGTAAGTATTCGACAAATCCAATTGATCATTTATCTTCAATTCAACTAATTCCTTTATTTTTGGCTTTATTTAATAAGAAAAAAGAAGTTAAAAGCTTGTGTGATGACAAATGAACGACAAATGAAATAAAAACTCAAGTTGCAAAAGTGAATTTCAGAGCCAGATTATAGAAAAGCAACAAACATTCAAATCTGAAAACTAAACACCCAGTAACAACAGTAAAAGTACTTGGAAAAGAAAAAAGGTTTTAGTTTGAATGACTTTGACCTTGTGAACCTTCCACAGTGACCTGAATGATCTCTCTCTCCCTCTTTATTAGTGTAGGTCCTAAATTATGGATTTAATCAAATCAATAATCAATACTTTGTGATGTGTTCTGGATGGAGATCTGTAGCTGCTGAATATCCATTTTAATTGTTGCTCCATCTCAGCTAGATGATGGTGCTAGTTGCATTTTGTGGACCTGCTAGGCACTCGACTCTGCCTGGATACATAGAGCTCCTATCTGAAGATGATGTTATGACCACCAGATCCAGATCCTACTGATCCAGATCCTTCTGGTCCAGATCCTACTGACTCAGATTCTACTGATCGAGATCCAACGGCAGTGAGTGTTTTGTTTTGAAGGCTACTGTACCGTCCTTTGTCTCTGCTGCTATCTAGTGGCGACTTTGTGTCAACACAGGAAAAGTGAAGCGTCCGTGTCTGTTTGGAATCTGTTCACTTGGATCAGAGGACAGATCGACTCTGTTAACCTGAAGACCCGGTGACTTGGCTCAGTCTGCCTCAGCTGTGCTCCCAGTCTGTACAAAGATGTTTGTTCACAGAGAAACTCAACAATTAAACCTTTAAGAGCAACACAGAAAAATGGAATAACTGTCTGCGAAACCAAGGAGGAGAAGAAGAAAGAAAAGGACGGAAGAGAGAGGGGGGAGAGAGGGAGAGAGAGAGGGAGACAAAGAGGGGGGTGGAGAGGGAGAGAGGGAGAGAAAGAGAGGGGGGAGAGAGAGAGAGAGAGAGAGAGAGAGAGAGAGAGAGAGAGGGAGAGGGAGAGACAGAGACAGAGACAGAGGAAGAGAGAGGGAGGGTGACACAGAGAGAGAGAGAGAGAGAGAGATGAGAGAGGCTCTTTAAAATGCACGTGAAGTGCAACAAACATCAGTTGTCAATCTGATTAGACACTATTGATTGAAGTTTCTGTTATGTTATTGATTAAATCAAAGTTAAATACTCGTGTGTGTTGTGATTTCTGTTTCATCTTATGGAGACGAGTAGGTATGAAGCATTGGTGGTTCAGTGGTAGAATTCTCGCCTGCCACGCGGGAGGCCCGGGTTCGATTCCCGGCCAATGCATCGTCCTTTTTATGTTGGGGCGGCAGAGTCTCAGTCCGCAGGGGACTCGCCTTGGGTAGCGGATGGCAGCCGGACCAAAATCTCTAAACTGGCAGCTTGTAGCAGAAAAGTTGCCAGGACACTGCTAGGGTGCCCTGGCATCTATTTGCAGGCTGTCTGCAGTATAGTGCGCCCTGTACATGCGGGGTGCAACCTCAGATGTGTGTGTCTGATTTGCATTGAGTCTTCTGTATAAAACTGCATGTAATGAATGAAATTTTTTCTCCGCCGGAAGAGAAGAGCACAGCTCCCCCCTCCAATCCTCTCCATGTTCTACACAGGCAACTTAGAGAGCAAACTAACCAGCTGCATCACTATCTGGTTTGGAGACTGCAACGCCTCAGACTGGAAGCGTCTGCGGAGAGTGGTGAGGAGAAGATCGTCGGGGCTTCTCTTCCGTCCATCAGAGACATAATAACTCAAAACCCTCTGACCCTCCCACCCAACTGTCACCAGGACACCTCGCAGCAACCCGTCCCCCTAATAAGACTTCTGGACACATTCTATTTATATTCTATGTATTCTATTGATAATATCTGCAGTAATTTGATATACTGCAGATTTATTATAAGTGCAATAATTTCATTTATTCTATGGAATCTATATGTAGCAGTAGTAGTAGCATAGCAAAGCATTCCCCTACTCTTAACATCCTGTTGTACAGACATGTTTACAGAAATGTTTAAATATATTTTAGTACAATATATATTTATATGTATATTATTAATTGTTCATTGTTTGTTTGCTTTTTCTGCTTTGAATAACTATCCGGTGAGCCAATTGCAACGTCATTACTTTCAAATGTACACTATATGTATAGGTTGAATGACATATTCATGATGACGTGTTCGCTTCCCGGCACATAGAGCGCTGCTGGGGCGCAACTTGTCGCTGTGGCCGCTAGATGTCGCTGTGCTCCAGTGTATTGCAGGTGAACGCTCAGCTGGAAAATGGAGCCAAACAGTGAGACTTCATCAGGAGCTCACAGCTTTGCTGCACATTCACACACATGTTTCTTCTTCTTCATATGTGGGTGTTGATGTCTTCTTCCTCTTCTTTCCCTCTATCCTCAGATATGGATCGTGGGAGTTCTCAATCCCGTCTGATTCACCCGTCGCCCACGGCGTTCAAAGCCGAGCGAGGCCGCTTCACTCACCCCACAGTGAGTCACATGTTTCGTTTCCTGGACAGACGCACTAAACAGGACAGGTCAGCTTAGGTTTAGCAAGATGCAGAGATACGGAGCCACATCATCACCAGCTCTGCATCATATAGAGACGGAGACAAGCAGGAATGATGGAAAACTACATCCACACTCACTCACTTGCGTTGTTTCTCATTGTGTAGGTTAGTCATCATTCCAGGTCTGCAGGTCTTTGAACGGATCTATGAACACGTGCTAAAGCCTCCAAAAGCTCCACTAAATAAAGCTAGAAGTTTAGTTACACACTAATATGCTGACCTCTGACCTTTGACCCTGAACCCCTTTGTACGTTGTCATGGATCTCTATCCTATAGCAACTTCCGGGAGCCTTCTCTCATCAGCATCTCCTGTAGAACTTCTTTCTTTGTGCTGTAGAAGAAACAACAACATGGATCCACAAGAGGGTCTATAATACTGGGATGTCAAAGGTTAAAAGTAGAAACTCAGGCAGACCAGAGGAACATTCATATGTAACACTCCATTTATGTATTTATGTATATATTTGTATATGTATTCAATCACTCATCAACTCATCAGTTTGATCCACATTTCCTATGCAAACTGCAGCGACAGCACAGCTGAACTGAACCTGACCTGACGTATCGATCAGCGTGTCACATTTCTGATCAATGGCGTCCCGACATCGGCGTTTGTCCTCTTAATGACTACAGAGCAGTTAAAGAGCAGTCAGCACTGATGGAGGCTGTGTCTGCTCTGTCTGCTCTGTGTTTACCGCTCTCTATAAATAGCCTCTGGCGTTGTTGCGTGTCCTCCTCCTCTGCTGTGTTTACGTGGTTTGTTCAGACGTTGGCAGGCTGCAGCGTCCACATGTAGAGGGGCTTGCAGAGGAAAATGAAGAGTGGAAAAGCTCATTTATTCACCTCCTGAGCCCCACATGGTCACTGTGTGTGTGTGTGTGTGTGTGTATGCTGCTCCGGTGCCGCTGCAGGACAAACGTGTGTTTCTTCACGCGGCTTTACGATGGATTCCTGTGAGATTCACGCTACATTGTGCCTCCAGTGGCCCTGAACATGCAGACGCTCCACACGCCGAGCCTTTCAAAACCGTTAGTGATGAGTCGACACTTTACCAGGAGAGAGAGAGAGAGAGAGAGAGAAAGAGAGAGAGAGAGAGAGAGAGAGAGAGACGTGGATGTGTGTTTGGACATGAGGCAGTTTGACTTGTTTGACTTTGTGTGAGTCCTAAAATTGTCTCTGAGACGAAGCAGGGAAGGAAAGTTACGATAAGACAAAGAAGGAAATCAAACAAATCCATAATAGATCACATTCACACATGAATCCCTCCTTTTATTCTAACATATTCCTTCTACTTTACATTAAAATGCAGTGGAAATGATCCAAACTTGGCACGATAAAGGACAGTTTTCCACATTTGTAGAGGCGACCGACCTCCTCTGTTAATTCAGTTCAAAGTTAAATGGTCCATATGATTAGAATTCTTGGTTTTAGTGAATTTTCCTGCTGGTTTGAATGTAAAACAACAGTAACATCAGTAGATCAGCTGGTTTGCTAATGACAGCAACAATCTCAGCAGGTAGGAAAACTCTGATCAAAGGGATCAATACCGTGTTTGCCTTGGGCCCCCGCATGGCTCAAGTCAGGGTCGGTCCGATCACTGACTCCTGGGAAAGTCCTGGAATTTAAATTCATGGAAAAGTCAGCGAATGCAGCAGAAAACCCATCGTTCGTATTCAGATGAGCTGTTCACCATTTATGATACCACACGCGAAAACTATGTGGATGTGTGTCGCCATAGTGACGTAAGCCTCATCTGTAGGCCAGGCATCGACACGGACATACAGGCGGTTTACACAACACATGAAGAGGAAGAGGAAGAGGAGGAAACACCTTTCATCTAAACATGGGCTTACAAATCAAACTGATGTGTGAGTTATTTATGTTGTAGAAGCTTTAAGTTTCATCTGGATGATCCAAACACGACCTCAGCACCGTGTCTCATTTAGCTACAGGAAACATTTTAAAACGACGTAATAGTTTAGATTAAATTCATCACTCAAAATCATTTTAAATCCTGAATTTAAGAGCACAGATTTCACTTTCAATGCAAATACAAACTCAGGGGAAGTTTGATCCTTTGAGGCCTCAAAGCTCTGACGGTGCATTCGAGTGCACATCAGACGGTGGTAAATAGCAAAGCTAAAGTGGTAAATAGCAGCTCAGTGTGTTCAAACGCAAGAAACGAGCAGAACGCGGAGGTGCGGAAGATCATAACGCAGCTTTGATCTGTAATGTAAAGAGACGCAGAGAAACGTTCAGGAATCGTCGGTTCTGTGAATCACAGCAGGTTTGAGTTGTTTCTGTTTTATTTACCATCAATCAGCATCGAGCGGAAAGGTAAAAAGGTCTCGACCGGTAAACTCACGCAAACATCAGGACTCCAGAGGTCAGTGAGCCGCATGGATACGACCTCATCAGCCGATCAGGCGCAACTTCCAAGTTGTAAAGGTAATATTTCCAATTTCTTAACAGCATTTGAATGCAACACGTCCAAACATGTCAGTGTGCTGTCTGTCTCTCTGCTCTCTGCTTCCTCTCATCGTTTCATTTAAGACACTTTGCTGATAAAACTGCACGTTGGAATAAAGTAGAATAGAAGTGTGAGCGAAGCCTAAAATATATCAGCTTTATTGGAACATTTTTACAAGACAAAATATTGGCAGATATCAAAGGATTATACAATAAGTGCAAAGTTTGTTGCAGTTGATTTTAGCCTAAAGCATGGTGTGTGTGTGTGTGAGTGTGTGAGTGTGTGTGCGTGTGTGTTTGTGTGTGTGTGTGTGTGTGTGAGAGTGTGTGAGTGTGTGTCTGTGCATGTCTGTGTGTGTGTGTATATTTGTATGTGTGTGTGTGTGTGTGTGTGTGTGTGTGTTTGTGTGCATGTTTGTGTGTATGTGTGTGTGTTACTCTATAGGTCGTAGTT